>NC_140272.1:18706806-18756032 GCF_964030765.1 Micromesistius poutassou
AGGACGGGAGGCAAGGGAGAGGTTAGAGAGTTAGTGGAGGACAGGAGGTTAGAGAGAGTTAGTAGGACAGGAGGGTAGAGAGAGTTAGTAGGACAGGAGGTTAGAGAGAGTTAGTAGGACAGGATGTTAGAGAGAGTTAGTAGGACAGGATGTTAGAGAGAGTTAGTAGGACAGGAGGTGAGAGAGAGAGAGAGTAAGTAGAGGACAGGAGGTTAGAGAGAGTTAGTAGGACAGGAGGTGAGAGAGAGAGAGAGTAAGTAGAGGACAGGATGTTAGAGAGAGTTAGTAGGACAGGAGGTTAGAGAGAGGTAGTAGGACAGGAGGTTAGAGAGAGAGAGTGAGTAGAGGACAGGAGGTGAGAGAGAGTGACCCATCCATCAGTGGTAGTAGGGATTCACTCCTTAACGCTCTCTTTGCAAGATCCTCGTACTCTGGATAGGGCCATTAAACAAACGGACACTTCTGGCCGTTGAAAATCAGGAGGACGGAGAAAGGCAGCAAGATGGATGTGTGAGAAAGGTTGGCTCTGTACGCAGCAAACGGATTGTAATCACATGAGATGAGCATCACATGAGATGAGCATCATCGGTGTGTGTGTGTGTGTGTGTGTGTGTGTGTGTGTGTGTGTGCGACTGTGCGCGTGCGTGTGCGCGCGTGTGTGGTTTTAACTAAACAGCCTTGACTGTCCGCCTGTGTAAAGGTTTCCATCTCTCCGTTAGCGAAGCCTGTAAACTGTGAGGCCCCTAGGGGCCCAACATGGTTCCTCACATTAGCACCCAAATCCCCTCACCTCTCTCTCTCTCTCTCTCTCCCCTACACTAAACTCCCCTGTACATATAGGACTAAAGAACGCCCAAAGAAAACAAACAGTATTTGAATTTACTGGAAGGCTAAGATTGTTATGATTTTTTTTTACTTCCTAAACCTGAGTGATATATTGGGATCAAAGGTACTAAATAATTGTTCTTCAGGGCATCAGTAATGCGTGAAGCTGGCACACGGCAGTATTTCTGTTTAATTAAAAGGAGGAATATTTCAATAAAGGAAATAAATTGGCAAAAGGAAACAAGAAATAATCCATGTTGGAGTCACGTTGTGCACTCCCTAACCCACACCCTAACCAAGAAATATGCAGTTTGAGTTTGGCCAGGAATTCCTGCACTCCAGCGCAGCGCCATAATCTTCCCTCGCAAGTATAGGAGGGGCAGTGTAGTGGTTCCAGGAAGACCATTAAGGAGCAATGCTGTTGTTTTACACAGCTTGAACTGGAGACCACGCTGGGGCCCAGGGAAGAGGGAAGCTGTTTAGTTTGCATGGTAACATTAACATCAGAGCACAGCATTATTATCATGTAGGGGGGACAAAGGACTCTGGGGTACAAACACTCCTTGTGTTGTCGTACACAAAGTCGCTCTGATAATCTAAATAGGATCAATCATTTAGTCGTGTGTGTCATACATGGTTTCCAAGGTGTATATACACCAGTGGATGATGAAGTCATCATCGTTGGCAATTGTTTTTTTCAACATTGGCATCGCTGTACAGAAAGTGTGTTGTGACAATTGAAGACAGGATACTTTCTTCAGGGGTTTTTTGGCTGAGCTATCAGGGACAGAGAGAAAGAATGTGTTTTTTTTCCATAACCATTTTAAGGCTTCCTCTTTATTTAGAAATGAGTACACTCAGGAGACAAGTATTTGTGTCTTGGCTGCACGGTCCTCATCCTCCGTGGATGATTCCAATGCTACTACACCCAGCTACGTAAAAAACAAGAGATTTATTCTCTCCGGGCCATTCATTTCGGCTTTAGTTTTATATGAAAGTGATGTAACAGTTTTAAAGGGAGCAGGACTTGGCCTAGTTGCGACATCAATTGTCCCTTAAGTCTTTTGTTTCGATCAGAACGCGTGACGGGCCGTCTGGTCATGTCCGGGACGCAGGGAGTTGACCTACAAAACTTAAATCTTCTGTCGTTCGAGACGGGGGGGGGTTTGGCTGAGGTGGAGCAGGGGGCCTCGGGTGGAGCGGAGAGGGTTAACAGGGAGGGGATTGTTGTTCTCAAACAGTGGGGTAACAGAGGGTGACGGTGCAGGGCACGGCCCTGCCCGGCCGAAAATAGGCAGACTGACACCAAATCAAACACACACACACACACACACACACACACACACACACACACACACCATGCCTGCTTGTAAGTAGATCCATGACACGCACGCACGCACACGCACACACGCACGCACGCACGCACGCACGCACACACGCACACACACACACACACACACAAAAAAAAAGACACACAGGCATCAATACACACATTAAATTATTCACATTCCTGGCCACTGGAGCCTGGGATTGAGTCTCAGGACAAAAGCACAAGGAAAGAAATCCTAAAGATCTTCCCAAGTGACAGGAAATGTGTTTTTCATTTCACAAAGTAGGCTGCATGTCTGTTCCAGTGTTTGTCAACATAATATACATTTCTGCCGAACCAATTTCTACACACACACACACACACACACAGACACACACACACACACACACAACTAACACAACAACCCCTTTTAAAAAAACAACGGCCTCTTAATCGAACGGCTTGAACCTCCTTAAGCTATGAGAGCCGTACGTCGTCCACTGTGTTCGTCGCTTCACGTCCGCAATTGTTGACTCCCTGATGCGTCAGGCGTTCTGCCCGGTCGCCCTGGGAGACAGGAGCGTTTTTTAGACGGACCGTGCCAGCTGGCTGACGCCCTGATGGGGGCGGGCGGCCGCCGTGGAGCCCACAACACTCGGAAGGAGCGGTCCAGTAAAAGTCAAAACAAACAGCAGGGTGGCTTCCTGTCCGAGCCGACAAACACGTCCAGGCCTCCTTCTTCGCTGTCGCGCTACCCTTCACTTCACCCAAGTCACTTCCTCCGAGGCCGGCTTTTGGCAAACACGTCGCTTTGTGACTCTGTGAGGCTGTGATATCTTTTCACTGTAACACCTCCACTCAGATGTGCACACACGCAGGCACAGTCACACACACACACACACACACACTCACTCACTCACTCACTCACTCACTCACTCACTCACTCACTCACTCACTCACACACATACACACACACACACACACACACACACACACACACATACACACACACACACAGCTTTTTTGCTAGCTTCATATCAAACTTGCCCTGTCCTCACCCCTTCTCTCTCTACCTCTTTCACCCTTTCTCTCTCTCTCTCTCTCTCTGTCTGAGACTAAGCACAGGTTAGCACCGCTAGCACAGGTTCAGCAGCAGTGTGTGACTCATGCACCTTATCTTCCATAACACACACAGAGTGAAACGGGTTGTGAAGTGGTGTTATCTGGTCTAGCTTTTCCAACAAACTACATGTGTGGCCCAAAAGGAAGTGGTTTGTTTTCGGCTTTCTGTCTGATTTCTTTATTGATGAGATGGCAACCAAACCGTTTCCCAGATAATTGGGAGGATATATTAATTATGAGGGAATTATTGAAATAGATACTGTGCACTCGTGTGCAATCTGAAACCTGTTATTGTATCATTTTCACACCCCAAATTTTACTTTAGGCAAGTTTACTCATGGGACTTTCCCTAAAGTCTATTTGTGGGGACAGAAATGATTTCCTGTCACTGGCATCAAGTGTATGGATTCTGGGCACGCTCCACCACCACCACCCAACCCCCCCACATCCATGCTTTTATCTGCCTCTGAATGGGTCCTTTCTGTTTGGGCCCGCAGAGAACAGGCTCCGGGTTTGTCTCAGGAGCTTGCTGGCAAAGTGGGTCTCACAGACATGTCCGGAACTCTCTCTGACGGTTTCCGACCATTACACACTGATATCATCGTCTTCCACCGGACCTAGAATGACTTTAACTGACCCCCCCCCCCTCCCAACCAGACATTGCATGACTCTAACCTGTAGTATTCCCCCCCAACGGACCTAGCATGGACTTTAACACTGGCATTGTGGCTCTGCTGTGTGCCACCCAATGGGATGGCTCCCGACCGGGGAAGATGAGGACAAGACATTTATCCAATGGGGTTCTGTTGTTTTGTCAATGAAAACAGCCACGCATACGGGAGGACAGTTCTGTAAACACGTTCCATTATTTACGTTGTTCCCTATGCATGGCAAGAGCCGGTTTGAATCCTGACACCAACAGGCTATATATATATACGTTGTGTTGTCTTTCTTTGTTAGGGGGGGGATTCCACATCTTCCTGTTTTCAATAATAGCTTCTGTTTTCTGACCCTTTAACAACACAAGGCACAAGAAAATGTCCGTTGCTCGGGGCATCAGACACACACACATCCTCCACTTATCCGACTGCATGGAAATACTTAAGACATAAATACCCACACAGTGACACAAACACACCACATCCCACCAGCAGAACACAGCCTAACAAAAACACAGTCTAAACGCCATTGTCATTATTCTGTAACAAATAGCATGCACCTTTTTGTCCTTGGTCCATAATGATTCATGATGACACATTCCTGAGAAATCCTTTCCCAAGGTCAGAGAAGAGAGAAGTAACGAATTGTATTGCTCTTAGGCTACCTGGCTGCACGCTGCACCACTCCGTAGCGTTGCATAACCATCACTTCATCACTTAACCCACATCAGCCTTTAAAGGTACCTACAGTCCCAACGATCCCTGCCTGCTTTCCCCTCCAAGGAACAGAGGAGCTGGGAAGGACATGGGTTGTATGAGGATGGGCCAAAGGTGCACCAAATAGTACCAGCCTATTGTTGAGGCGACCAAACGTTTATTCGATCTCTATTTTGAGAGAGAGAGAGAGAGAGAGAGAGAGAGAGAGAGAGAGGGGAGAGAGAGAGAGAGAGAGAGAGAAAGAGAGACCTTTCTTGCTGGATCAGGCAGTACTTCTGAATGATGAGCGTCAGTTCGATGGCGGACGTCCTAGCACGATAGACACAACAACGTGACAACCCAAGATCAGTCGAGGGAAGCGCGTGATCCTTTTGACAGGCTGTGGAGGATACGATCTCAGTTCCAGGCTTTCACTACATGTCACACTATTTATATTCTGTAGGGATAGGGGGGGGGGGGGGGTTGGGTGGCTGGGTATTGCATTGGGGGGGGGGGGGGGGGATCGAGGCTCTGGTCTCCATATGCCCACCAGCATCTGTCAGCTGGGGCTGCGTTCGTTCAGAGCTACAGGGTTCATCCCGGCCCCCGCTGCCCTCTAGCTGTCTGACGAGATGTGTGGAAGGAGTCTGCGGCAAACAAGTGCCAGGGAGACAAGGGCTGTCAAACTGTAAAGGAGCCGGGAGAGCAGAAACTACAGTGACAGGATGGTCGTGTGTGTGTGTGTGTGTTGCAGTAACAGCTGGGGCTGACACAGCGTTTTGTAAGAAAAACGTCCCGCTGCCACTTTTAAGGCCACCTCAGACCTCATAATTTATTTTATTTTATTTAGTGGCTGATGGCATAACCCTTCAGGGCAACCATATAATAGAGTCAACGCGGCTAATGCGGGTTATTTTGCGCAAAAAGAACGGGGCTCACACAGCGGGTGCGAACAAAGGCGGTGGTTAAGGTAGTTGCCGCACATCCTCCACTGGAATCCAAGTAATTGTCCCCTGTCACGCTTCTGTAAACAGCCTGATCTGCCTGCTTGTTTACTCCGACACTGGTCGGACTGAGTCAAGCGCCAGGAACGCATGATGAGCCTGTGCCACAACACACACCGGATAATCTTTACTTTATTGTTCCCAATTTAGACAAGGCTTAAAAGCCTCATCCAATTAGCCCAATCACCGCCTGCGGCTTGCAATTACGTCTGCGAGCTACACTTTGTTTAAAGCCGGGGCTCTATAAATGGATTTTAGGTAGGCAGGATAACAAAGAGGCTGTGCACTTTGGCATAACTGCAATGAAGTCATATTGACTTGTAAAGGTTAGTCTTCAGTGTGTTTGCTTACATGTCTCTTTACTTAAGCTAGTCAAAAAGTCAAATTTGATTAGACTTTTTGTTTTGCCACAGGTACAGCTACTCAAAGGCCTTCACAGGCCCTCCTTATACGACACCCCCTAACCCTAAGCCGAGAAGACAAGTGAAAACTTCTCAAATCCACCCGAAATCAACCTTGAGAAGGAATAAAGAGTGATCCCTCCTTCCATGGATAGTTAATGCTCCAATAGCTGTAGCAGTGATATAAAGATCACTATTAAGGTTTGTATTGCAGATACAAACCTTAATAGTGATTAAGGTTTGTATCTGCAACAGGAATGCAACAGGAATGCAGTTAGATGTTCTGTTCAGTTAGCTCCATAGTTTTGTGTTTGGTGAGATTGAGGTTAGAAGAATTAGTGTGGAATCCGTGCCAGGCATTTCTATGCGGTTATATTACTGAATGCAGTGTCTCCGCCTCGGCTCTCCCTTGCATTCTCAGACTGTGGCTGCTGCTTAGAGAACTTGTGACTACACAATTTGAAAACATTCGGTTTCAACCCAAGTACCTCCTGCTCAATGGCAACCCACACACTGTAGTATTTACACTGTGTCAATGGATGGGCCTCCTTTTTTATCTAACTATCCCAGGAGGCATGCACCTCCTCCTCCTCCTCCTCCTCCTCCTCCTCCTCTCCCTCTCACTCCTTTATTTAATGGTGCTGATGAGGCAAAGAGGGATTGGAATCCTAAACAAGATTAAGCTCCCATGAGAGCCGGCTGCTGACCAGTGCAGAGCGAGCTGCAGACGATGGTGGTTTTGAATCTAGTAGAATCGGGAGCAGTAGCCAGCATACACAGCACACACGGATGATGTTTTTACCTTGTGGCGTTGTCAAGAGAGGACAGCCACCACACTACCTGGGTCACCGGCCTTCTGATAAATACACAATATCATATATTTAATTATAATTAGTAGTACTAGTTTAAATATAGTCACACATGTATGGTAAAAAAAACAAACACAAGAAAGATTCACCAAACACCATTCCAGCAGATGCATTTGCTTGACTTGAGCCTGCCTTTTCCTGACACACACACACTCGGCTGAATGTCGCCCCCTGGTGACAACCGGGGCAAACAGCAGCAGTCAGCCAACAGTCTAACCCCTCTTCCCCTTCTTCTTCCTCCTCCCCCCCTCCCCCGGTTCCTGTGCCCGCAGCGGAGGGCGAGCCAGGCCAGCGGGGGGCCGACGTGGACACGGCGGCAGGCCAGCAGCTCAGGCTGAAGGAGCGGCGCTTCTTTGAGGAGGTGTTCCAGCACGACGTGGACATGTACCTCTCCTCCGCCCACCTGACCACGCGGGAGCACCGACGACGTGAGTTCCGACGTGACGCTCCTCCTCCTCCTCATCACCACCACCACAGCAGCAGCAGTCTGGCGGTCTGTTAGGACCACTTCATGTCATGTCGCACTTGACACAATCAACCAACACACGCTGGCAAAGACACACCGCCAATGCACAAAAAAGCAAACACACACCCCGATACACTCAAACATACACAAACAGAGATATACACACGCACACACACACATACACACACCCATGGAGGGAGGCAGACAATCACAGCCAAACAACAACGACACACACACACAAGCATTGACACAGTAACTCTTCCCCCCCCCCCCCCCACACACACACACACACACGCACGCACGCAAGCACGCACACACACAAGCACGCACACACACACGCACACACTTTAATTGATTTTACTTGCATGGGCCAGCAGCGCCCATCGGCAGCATATCCTCCATGGAGGTGAATGTGGACCTGCTGGACCAGATGGAGCTCATCGACATCTCAGACCAGGATGCCTTCGATGTCTTCTTCAGCTCTGGAGAAGAGAGCATGCTCAACTCTCCACTGCCAGGTACGGAGCTGAGAGAGGCACCGAGAGATAAGAGAAGTTAGGCAGAATTTTTTTGTTGTTTTTTTAAAAACATGCCTTAGGACGTTTTGGGTTAGTGAGAATTGATCAACGTTTGGTTTGTTTTCTTTTCTTGTCAAAGTGTTTAAAGGTGAAACTAACACTGTCTATAGATTCCCACAGTGTACATGTCATGTATGGCATGTATGGCACGTGTGCAATGAACACACAAAACCAGACGGATAACGTCCTCATAGTGCCTCACTACTCCCCCGTAGGGAGTTTATGAGAGCTGAGCTACACATTTAGGTCATAACACTGCTGCTATGTGTTTACAAGTTTACATGGATGTCTTGCGGCTTCTGGTCTATTGGCCACTGTAGGCTACTGGCGGGAACATCTACATGTACTTATTCATCTACACATCTACATGTACTTATTCATCTACACATCTACATGTACTTATTCATCTACACATCTACATGTACTTATTCAGCACGACACTTTTATCAAAAGCAAAACATAGTCAAAGTCAAAACTGGAGCAACTACACAAGTAATCCTCAGTTCCGAAAAGAACACAAGGTCAGTCTTTTTTGTATTAAAAATCATGTTTTAAAAATGTTACGTTTGCATCCGAACCCCCCCCCCCCCCCCCCCTAGGCCAGGCACCCGGCGGCAACAACAACAACAACAACCACCGCGGTGAGGTCGTCAACCACGGACTCTTCCGGCACGTGCTGGAGGGTCTGGACAGCAAGTCCCGCGTGTCCTCCACCTCCTCGGAGTCCTCCACCAACAGCCAGAGCCCCGCCAACGCCAACGCCAACGCCAACGCCAACGGCAGAGACACCCCGCTGGCGTCTCTGTCGGACGAGGAGGGGGAGGGGGCAGAGGGCAGCGTGGGGGTGTACGGCGCTGCGCCCACGGAGAGAGACGCTCCGAAGACGCCGTCGCACCCCACGTCACCCTGAAGACGGACGTGACCCGTCAGATCCGAGACACTGTGGGGGGGGGGGGGGGGCGCTGCACCATGAGAGCAGTAGAGGGAGAGCCATGGAAGTGTGTGCGTGTGTGTGTGTGTGTGTGTGTGTGTGTGTGTGTGTGTGTTGGGGGAGGGGAGGGGGAGGGGGGCGGGGGGTACAAATGTAACTCCTCAGATATTGTCCAACGTCTTCCAAACACTGTTTTTACTACGCAGGTCTACAGCACAAAGGGTTGGGCTGAGTTGTCGGAGTGGTCTACGTCACCTGCTCAGCGGAAAATGTTTCTTTTGGTTCGTGACGTGAGAGCTCGGTGGCGTTAAGCTACCGGGGCTACGGTGTGAACGTGGCTAGGTACTGGAAATCTGATCGGGAGGAAATATATAGTGAATATATACACACCCTGTTTGCGTTTTGTAAAAATGAAAATAAAACTATTTTATGTACGATAAAAACTGCAAAAGGTGTGGAAGCAAATCACTGCCATAATGTTTCAATTAAAAAAGAAAAAAAAAATATATATATATTTTACCATTTCACTTGAACTGAGACAATAAATGGTTCATGATTTGATTTCAATGATTTGAATTTCAAAGAGGTGAATTCAAAACAAATAAATTCAGATTACCTTTTTTTTTCAAACTAGTATTTCAATGTTATGAATTAAATGGCTGTATTCAATGGCTGTAAATGGAAATTCCATTCCATATACAAAATTCAATGGCTTTTCAATGCAAAACATTATGGCAGTGATTTGCTTCCATCAAAAGACAGATTCACCAAAATATCTTATGAAAACCTTAAAACACATTGTAACTAATCTTCTAAAGCTTGGATTTAAAACAACAGATAATCTTGAAGATAATCTTCCTTTCAGAAATGTCCTTTATCTTCCTTCTTATATCATTTCTTAAGAATAAAAACATACAAATACATTGGATTCTTGCTCTCTAAGCTGTTAATATTTTATATTTCAGAATAAATCTTCAGCATAATCTTGCCTTTAGGGACAGAAAGTCCCCAGACAGGGTTAACAGTATTTCAACAAAACCAGCAGGTTTTCAAAATCAACGTCAACGTCGAACGTCAATGATTTTACAACATTTTTTTACAACATCATAACCAGTTGTTCAGTTGACAGGGAAGTTAAGATGCGGTGGTCTGTGGCCATCATTCTGCATGCAGCAACACATGGAAAGAACATATGAACACAGTCCTATTCAGGCATTATGTCCTACGCAAGACAATATTGGCCATGTATAAGGAGCTTAACAAAAAGGCAAAATGGACTCTTCCGACCCTTGTACATCTAGATATCCTAAATCATGATTTGGCTTGCCCCTCGAGGACTTTCTCATTGCATGCCGTTGCGTCGTAATTCTGCTTGTATGACAGGTGCAAAGTGTTCTTCCAAGAGGCTATAGTTGACAAATGTGCAGAAAAAGACCCCACAATGACCGTTCATTTCTTATCATACAATATACTGATGTGCAACACATTATTCTTTAGTGTAGTGTTGGCCTGCATTCATATACAGGATTACAGTGCGCTATAAAGAAATTGTGCATTTGGCCCATATGAGATATTAAGTCTTTGAGATCAAGAAAACAAAAAACGTACAATCGTAACAAACCAGAGCCCCAGTATTTGCAAAGGCCTTAAATAGCCCTTATAATACAACTACTATGACTGTGTGCTCTTGAGTAACGAAGATAGGATTTACCAATTAGAGAACGTTCATAACTTCTAACTCATGAATATTAATATTTTCCTACCAGTCAGGTGCAAGAAGTCAAATAAATAAAAAAACGACATACATTAAGAAAGTTGTAAATCAATACAATAAAATATTGTGCGACTTAGAACTGGCCTTGCAATGGGTTGTAGGTATGCTTTATGAGGCCTATGACACTTGACACTCTATTATGAACATACGTGTAGAGTGTAAAGGGGAGGGGTTGTCGCTATTTTATTATAAGCCAGCAGAGTCGGAAGCGAGTTACACCAGTCGAGTTACAGTCACCTGGAATTACTTGGAAGGCATCATGATCTGGCTCGCTCTACTGGTAAGTACGATAAAATATAGACCTAGTATGCCAAGAATAGGCCTATTTATGAAATAACTAACTAATGACTTAAATACAATATATATTTCAAGAATTTTTTAAATTAGAATTGTAGAGCATGGCTAATTTACTAAATTGATTTATGATAATAATCAATAATAATAGGGTTAATAATAGGTATAACAAAAACATTGTTAGACTGTGGGACATGGGTCACTTAATTTGTCAAAAACATTACTAAATCCCTGATGAGAGGTAACACTAAAACTAAATGAAATGTCTCAGCTTTCGCGTTAACGATGCCACTGAAACACATCTGCTGTATACAAAAGGGAACCAAGGGACACATGAGACCGGTTTGGCTGCAGGGCCGGTCGGTTCTTGCTTTGCATATAACCAGTGTAGGTTATATGTAAACTAGGTCAAAGTTCAGTTCATACAAAAGAAAATTAATGAATTCACGTTCATAGTTCACCAATTCAGTTTTGAACTAGTTCATGTTCAGTTCATTAAGTTTTTTTAGAAACTGAAGAAAAACTATTCTGTGCTTATCTTTTAAAATGAATCCTCTCTATTACCTGCTGCCCATCACTACAATCCCAAGTTGTTGTGGATAGTATTTGTACACCTGTTTCATTCATCACAACTAAGGCAGTAACTCTATTTAATAATCATGTCATCTGGACCTAAGCATCAATTCAGAATGTCACAAAATCTGAACTAGTTCAAGTTCAAGTTCGTTAGTTAAAAATATGTTACGTTCAGTTCAAAGTTCATAGAAAAAATGAACTTGTTCAATGAACTAGTTCTTTTGAACTTGTTCAATGAACTGAATGAACTGAATGAACTAGTTCTTTTGAACTTGTTCAATGAACTAGTTCTTTTGAACTAGTTCATGCACAACACTGCATATAACCTACTGTAAGGATTGTGACGTGTAGGCCTAACTAATGAGAGACCTGTGCAATGTACATTATGCTTCTGGATGACTCACCCCTATATTAAGTAGCATCTTGTAATTAAATACTTGAATGTCCCTTGCAGTGTTGTGCTTTACTTGACATGACAAGCTCCGAGCTCTTGAGTCGACGGAGAAGGTCGTGGATCATCGACAGCTTTACTTTGGAAGAGGGGCACCCAGGCCCATTCCCCTATGAGATGGGCAAGGTAATGGACAGCACAGGTGTCCCTCCAGGGTGACTGAATAAATGTTCACCTATTCTTAACACACAATTACCCATTTCTTTCTGTTATATTCTTCACGTTGTTATCATCATTCATTCTTTTTGAATTAAAGTAAAGCCCCTCTCCATTGATCAACTAATTTATTCAGGTGTATCCGGTGGCTACTTTATAGTGAAACACACCACACACACGATTATCTATTATTATTTAAAATATGTTTTCTCTTAATGTTGAGCACTTCTCTGACCGTAAATGATTGTTGGGTGTCGTAGGTTAAAGTGGACCGCAAGTACCAAGTCAATTTGGAAATCTTCGGCATGGGAGTGGATGAGTATCCACAAGGGGTCCTCACCATAGACAGAATGACTGGCGTCATGTCTGCCCACAAGTCTGTGGACTATGAGGAACTGAGGGAACTCAAGGTGACGACACATTACCATTTCCGTTTGAGCTCTGATTGACGTAAATTGATACCCTTTATGTGTTGAAAAGATAACCTTACCTTGGTTGCCTGCTTTTGTAGTTGAGATTATTGGCCTCAAAGGAAGATAAAACCCTGGACACAAGGCTAGGAATTGAGATCACGATATTGGACATCAACGACAACCCACCGCGCTTTCAGAGAGACTTGTATGAAGTCACCGTCGGTGAAGATGTAGCTCAAGGTACATCCTAGACAAACAAGCAATGTGCGCAAATTGCTGCTTTGGTTTCCTTCCCGCCAAAAATCGAAATGTTTTGTTTCCATTTCTTGGTGCCACAGGCACGAATCTCCTGAACGTGTTGGCACATGACAGAGACCAACCCCAAACACCAAACTCTACCTTCCACTATGAGATGGGGACTGTTTCCCCCAAACCGCCCAACGCTGAGTTTGTTATGGAGCGGTCTGGTCAACTGTCATTCAGGGGTTGTTTGGATTATGAGGTATGTATGTGTATGTGTATGTGTGTGTGTGTGTGTGTGTGTGTGTGTGTGTGTGTGTGTGTGTGTGTGTGTGTGTGTGTGTGTGTGCCTGTGCATGTGTGTGTGTGTGTGTGTGTGTGTGTGTGTGTGTGTGTGTGTGGTCAACATGCAATTGGCTCAAAGATTATTTTTCATTGTGTAGTGGGTGGAAACAGGTTAAATCAGTTTACAGTTTACAGGTTAAATCAGTTGTTTTCCAAAGAGCTGCTGAGCTCTTTGGAAATTGGTCAATCGTGTGTAAATCCTTTGTGTCAAGTCTTAGGTCACATGGCAGAAATCCGGCATTACCTGTTTCATACCTGTGAACAAGTGAACATGATTACTGTCACCAAATATTTTTGAGTTAAAGTTCAAGTTCTTTAAAGTCAGCAATGCCCCCGAGCACCGGTAAAGCATTCCACTCCCCACATCTCTGCTCATCTTTAAGGTCAAGGTCATAGTCTTCTCTAATCACATGCTTGGGCTAGCTACTATGATTTAGCTACTATAGGTCTAGCTACTGCTACTACTAATAATTATAAGTTATATAAACACACACACACATATATATATATATATATATATATATATATATATATATGAGTATGAAAATAAACCTTGATAGGGTGTCCCGTTATTGGAAATAATCAAAAACCGGGGGTAGCGATGCGGTGGAGGCGAAGCAGACGTTGCTTACCACAATCCTGTCATGGATTATTCAGCTGAGCAAAATATGCATAAAAACATGTTAATGTCTTGTGTTTCTATTGCTATTTGATTCTCCAAATGTATTCAGGTGGGGGGTGTGTACAAAGTGCTGCTGGTGGCTAAGGACCACGGTGAGGTGGTGAGTCTGTCGAGTACCACAACAGCCCTGATCCACATCCAGGACGGTAATAATCATCTTCCAGTCATCACCGGACAAACAGTAGGTCGTCGCCTCCACTCACAAACATATTGATAACGCCACTGACCACTTAAGTTTGACTTGACGAATAGTGTACATCTGCTGGCGTAATGCCACATTTTGGGTGGATTCACACCTGTACTTGTGAGCCGTCCACTTGTGATCGGATCGCCAAAAGGAGCGTGTGAATGCCAGGAGTGAGCAGAGCCACTGACGTTTTGTCAGTTAAACATAAGGACCACGGGACATGACGTGTTGTCCTCACCTCATGTCTTCACCCTTACACTCGCCGCGCAACAGGGCACCAGGACGGTGAAAGAGGGGGAGATCGGCGTAGTTCCCCTCCGTCTGCACGTCGCCGACAGAGACCTGGAGCACACGCCGGCGTGGAAGGCCAAGTACACCATGGAAGGCGACACAGGAGGAAACTTCAAGGTGGAAACGGACCCCCTCACCAACGATGGAATCCTGACAGTCATAAAAGTGAGGCAGATGGGCGGCATGCCTATCATTTTTACACAACCGCACCTAGGACCCCATAACATTTTTATGGCATCCTAGGTGCGGTTGTGTAAATGGAAATCAAAACATGCCAAAGTAAAGAGTGCTCTCATTTTTACACAACCGCATCTAGGACGATTAGTAATAAGAGGGAAATTTTTATGACGGCAAAAAATTTCCCTCTTATTACTAATCATCTCGATACTTGACAACTGGCTTGCTTCAACGTTGTCAGTGAGTCAGTGTCAGTGTCTCGCTCTTATAAGTTCTCTCTAAAAACATCCCATGGACATTGTTACAATCCTCATCCTCATTGTTACAATATCTCAACAATCCTCAACATTTCTGCACCTGTCTCCTCACCATAACATTTTTATGCCGTCCTAGGTGCGGTAAAATGTAAAAATGAGAGCACACTTTACTTTGGCATGTTTGGATTTCCATTTAATGGAACTCCAAACATGCCAAAGTAAAGTGTGCTCTCTTGGAAACTCATCAATGACTTTAATCTAGTCAGCTGTGAAATGGATTTTCATCATAGACAATAATAGACTCCTCATAAAATAGTTAAAAGTAAGTAAAACAAAGTTCGCCATTGAAAGGCTTATTATCCACAACCGACACCTGCTCCTCCTCAGCCCTTGGACTTTGAAGAGACAACAGAGAGGGAGCTCGTCTTCTCGGTGGAAAACGAGATGCCGTACTACTCCTGTAAGGTTACGGCCAGGCCCGCGTCAGGCCCCTGGGTGGTGGACACCAGCGGCGGGACGGTGGGAGGCCCAGTGGGAGGCCCAGTGGGAGGCCCAGTGGGAGGCGGGCCCAAGCCGGACTCCCTGAGAGTCCTCATTCAGGTGGAGGACACCAACGACCCCCCGACCTTCACAGTGCTGGTCCACGAGGCCGCGCTGGAGGAGAACGTGGCCGTCGGCACCTACGTGGAGACAATCACCGCTGTGGACCGTGACTCCAGTCACGCCAGAGACTTTGTGTGAGTGAAATAACGTTCTTGAAATGGTCCTCATTTATATAGCGCTTTACAGTGTTCAGAATCAGAAAAGGCTTACTGACATTCACCCATTCACACACCGACGGCGGAGTCAACCACGCAGGACGACAGGGTGAGGGCTTCTTGCTCAGGGACACCACAATACTCAGCTAGGAGGAGCCGGGGATTGAACCAGCAACCTTTCGGTTACCAGCCAACCCGCTCTACCTCCTGAGCTAATGCCACCCCCCCTCTTCATTTTGATTGATGCCGATGCTTCAGTTGTAGTTTTCCAAGAGAGGTTGAAATCTAAGATCCATTGTTTAAACCGATAGGTATAAGATAGGTCAAGATCCGGGAGACTGGCTGAAGGTGGACCCTCATACAGGCGTCATTACAACGGCCAAACGCCCGGACAGAGAGTCCCCCCATGTGGTCGACAACGTTTACACTGCAACCCTCCATGCAGTGGACAGCGGTAAGCAACATATTGAGTCACTCGTGGGTTAGGTAGGTGGGATAGGTATACAGTATATGGTCGGTTTCAAGACAAAAGAGCAAGCAAGAGAGTCCAAACACAAACACATAAAAAAATATATATATTACAACAGCAACATCTCCCACATGGGTTTAAATGCTGCTCTAACTTTTGCTCTTTTTTTTTTTTCTGTGGCAGGTGAGCCCCCTATGACAGGCACTGCCACGTTGCTGCTTTATGTGTTCGACCAGAACGACAACATGCCGACGCTCTCAGTAAACCACGTGGTGGTGTGTATTGGCGACGGCCCCACCAGGACCAACCTCACTGTCCTGGACCCGGACAACGAGCCCTTTGGGGGACCTTTTACATTTGAATTCCTGGGAGATGTCAAGGGCAAATGGAGCGTGGATCCCTCACATGGTCAGCGTCTGAAGAAAACAAGAGGGTCAAAAGGAATGGGATGGGAGGAAATGTATTCCAAGGCACAATAACTAATAGTCTTGCTCCGTTTCCACAGGCTACAAAGTGAACCTGGTGAAGGAAACTATTGTGTATTCCGGCGAACACATGGTTGAGCTCAAGATATCCGACCGACAAGGCGCCTCTGCCGTTAACAACCTGACTGTGACCGTGTGCAACTGCAGCACCACTCCGTCCTGCAGGGGGCGCAGGAGCTCTTCCTCCACCGTGGGCTTTGGAGCAGTTGGCATCTTGTTCTTCACCCTGCTTGTATTCCTGAGTAATATGCCGATTCCCTTCCTTTGGTTTATGTTTTATGTATATCATTATCTTGCAGATTGGATACATTTTGGGGTTTTTATTTAACTCATGAGAAAGCTTTACTGATCACTGATCTCTTATCCATGAGCAACTCATTTGCTAGTATTGCTAGAGCGGTCACTCTTGATTTAAAACCTTACAGACAGTTTTCCAAAGAACGTTGGTGTCGTTGTAGCTTGTCTTTAAAGTATACTAGGGCTGGCTGAGTTTGGGTTCCATGTTGGGCAATCACACGCTTACAGAACCCCACCTCCAACAACATGATTGATCGACACAAATATGAGGTGAAAGGCAGTGAAATGCCCTGTTGACCTGACTTGAGCTGCATTTGCATTTGTGAGACTACCTAGCTAAACAAAGACAATCCAAACATCCAAAATATTCAATATGTATAACGTGTTCCTCAAACAGTAACACTGATGTTGGCATTCTTCATGACATGCAAGAAGGACTTCACCTTTTTGAAGACTGATCTGCCAAGTGAAGATTCACTTCTCTCATCCAACATTGAGATACCAGGAACAGATTGCAAGGTTATACAACAAAACCCATAAATTATGCAGTGTTATATCAAGAGACTTGTATGCAGCAAAATCCTCTGACATTTGTTTTTCCTTTGCCAAGATACCTGTCAAACTACCTACAATGTTCGACAATTATGAGCAAAAACAGGAATCCCATTTATATGATTTCCGTGAATTAATGCAACGTACGCACTCTTTCAAGGTGGGTATCAACAAGTGTGAGATGTGATAATGGGAAAGTCAAGATCACATAGAAAATCGTCTAATTTATTGCTTGTCTTGTTTCTTGAAAGACCCTGGAAGAAAACTTCAATTACCACGATTCCTGGGAGTATGTAAGTTTGAACATTCACAATGGCAGAAGAAATATTATGAACCCACTATTAATATGACATAAATTATAACTGATCTCCATTATTATAGTCTTGGGTTAGTCTTGGTTTCTACTAGCTGAAGCCCCAATTATAGCTGGAACAAAAGAGATAGCTACATATTTTGTAAGACCATGTGTTTTTTTGTTTTTTTTAAGTAACTAGTATTTCAATATCATGGGGGGGGGAGCTTCTTGTGTGTGAAGTCCTTAAAGCAACAACTTGTCACCACAGAAACAAAACCAGAGCACACTGATGTACCAATACCAAGAAGGCTCAGCAAAGGCGGGCTTCATGTCAAATGCAGACATCCTGGCACTGCTTCATCAGGTTTGTTCTGTACACTGTTCTAAACAATCAGAAGCGTCTTAGAGCACGCTAACCTGAATGCAATAATGAAAGGTTTGGCCTTGACTCTCCCCATAGAGACTAGCTCATGTCCAGGCCACAGAGGATGATTTGAAAGACTATAACCCACACCTGTATGCTGATGAGGGGGATGATGCAGCCCCACTCAATGACCTAGCAAAGATCAACATTTCAGAAGCAGTCTTCGATCATGGACAGCTTGATGACCTTGGCCCATGTTTTAATGGACTAGCCTCAGTTTGTAAACCACCAGCAAAACTGGGAACATGTTTTGCATCACCCTCTGCAATTGCATTTGCTCAGTTACCTGGTAACGTTTAATATAATGCAAGCTGCATCTGTGTGTACATGTATAAATTAGGGCTGGGCAAGTTTATGCGTTAATTATGCGTAAACAATCTTATATCAGATAGATATATCTTATATCAGAATTGTTACAATTCCCAAATATGTGGTGCTACTTATTTGAATTTAACTACACTTGTAACTCTTGGTTTACAATTGTAATAATTAAATGCCTGTTCACAAATCCCAAATTTGGTTTTCTGTAAGTTTCATATTCAACCCACACTGAGTTAATAAAACGCAATCATGATCACTAGGTCTAGTTTTTGCTTATTAAGTACATTTGGTTTGAATGTAATTCCATTTGATAATCTTATTTAACTTCAATGAGTGGATTTAAAATATAATTTTAAGTATTTAATCGTGAGTTAACTCACCAATATTATGAGATTAATCACAATTAAAACTTACTTTGCCCAGACCTAATATATAAATATATACACTACATTGTAGATGCTCAGTTATGCATTTCATCCAAGTTGGATAAATATTTTGATGTTAAGCCAGACTGATGTACAGGTTATTCACATGAGAAAATGTAAATATTACCAAATAAATATAACAAATCTAAGAATGATGACTTGTTTAATTAAGTCTCCACAACTGATCAAATGACTGAAGTGCATCCAACCAATATTGGTGAGTCGAGTTTAGACCATCTAGGTATTTCAACAGAGCCCTGTAAACTGTTTAATTCCCTTCCTGATAAAGGGCATTTACCTTTTGACAGTCAATTCTAACCTCTTGTTTTCTCACAACCATTACATACGTCTGTCGCTATATGAATAAAGAACATGTCATATACTGTCATTTAATAATAAACTGTTTCAGAACACATTTCCAACATCTCAATTCCCCAAGATGGAAACAGAAAAATTAAATTAAAGTACAACTCGTGTTCAACTAGTGGGAAATTCCTTCTTAAACACATTTTGAAGGGTTCACATTAAGACAGACATGCTATATAAATAATTTAAATAAATAAACTGCATGCCTTCAGGCCTGATTTTTTTTCTTTATGTTCCAGTGTCAGAAACGTGATTACATTCATGTAATTGGAGTCAAATTATTCTCCATTAAATACAAATTAGTCCCAAAAAAACACAACACATTGGGTCCAACAGAAAAACCAAGACAAAAAGATACTCAAATGAAAACTGGATGATTTTTCGTCAATAATGTTAGAATACTTAACTACTCCTGGGCCTATTTACAAAAAAAAAGGATCCTTAAATAAAATTATTCACACTCTTCCACTCCCCACTTTGGGCACGGCAGGCTGCTCTGTGCCGGACTGGCCCCTGCGGACGCGGTACCCTCTGAACCCGCGGCCCCTCAGGAAGCGTCCTGGAACGCCAAACGTCTCCACGTTGAGCTTCTTCTCCTCCGCCCAGGTGGTCCTTCTGAACCAAACCAGGAGAGAGGTCAACACAGTTTCCCTTTTTCCAATTCAGGCAATCAACACGTTCACGCATTTAATCGAATGTTTACTTACCGGGGTTTGAGGTCTGAGGAGATGTTGTCAAAGAAGCACTTTGCCTTGTCATAGCACTTCTCCACAGGGGAACTCTCGGGGTTCTGGTTCACCTGGACCTCCACGCCGGGTTCCACCTTCTCCTCCCCATCTGGCAGGACGAGAACCGTCAGTCTGCTCCGAGCTCCATTGGAAGACGCTGTGTGGTTTGGATTATGTACACGTCGTACGCGCTCACCTGAAGCCTCCTTGACAATCTCATTCTTGTTGAACTGAGCATTGGCAGTTTCAAAGTCAAAATCCGACTCGAACTGCAAGGTGGAAGGCTTTGAGTTTTTCACAATGAGCTGGCCTCTGCCCCTGTTCCTAGACCGTCGGCTTCCTACGGCAGGAGAACCAGACTCAAGACACTAAGTTTAGAGGGATGGGGAAACCATCGGATTAGAGTGCATACCTTGTTTTCGTCTGGGCCTTTGATTTTCATCGTTAGCTTGTTCTTGAACCCTCGTTGCATTAGTCGGTGGCGCTACTTGACCTGGGAAAAAAATGTCCCAAGGGAAACGCAGTTAAGGACCTGCATTTGACCAGGTACAAGCAACTCCATAATCAAAAAGTGATCACAGCCACACGTGTTCGGATGTTCCACCTGGGGGGGTGGATGTACCCGTCAACCATCGGGAGTGTGACATTCACTTTAGGCAAGATTCAGAAATTTCTGAACATCACCACACCATAATAGTAGAATAGTGGCCCTTTGACCCAATAAGCAAATTCCATTTCAGTTCATAGAAAGGCTAAAGCAAAGACACAAGAGAACGTCAGCTTACTGCTGGGAGCATTTCTCCTCTGTGGCTGGGGTCCGTCGCGGCCCGGTCGCGGGGAGGACCGAACAGGCTGTCTGGCCTGCTGCTGCTGGTTGGCCGGCGGGGCCCTCTTCTGGGCAATCGGAAGAGTCTGAACAGCCTGCTCTACCATCGGGCCTCTTCTGGATGGGAGGCCCTGAAATCCTGGTGCTGGAAGACAGGGAACACACATAAAACCTAACCCTAATCTACTTTTAAAGTGAAGAACTCAGACACTACCACAAAGGAGGGATTTTTGAAAAAGTCATGTTAGGGAATTAGACGAGGATACCTAGTCCCAGGGCAGCTGCATACTGCTGGTTAAGTAGAGAGCTAGCAGCCAGCTGGTTGTAGGAGGGCATCATGTCCCTGTATGGACTCCAGCGTGGGTTGTACGCACCAGATGAGCCGCCGACAGATGACTATAAAATACAGACACATTTATACAAATATTGGACTTCTAGACATTAGTTTGATCGGCCATCAAGGCGCTATAAACACATAGCCTACTTGAACAATAGCAGGATCAGGGGGCAAGCCATGGTGTTGCTTTGGCGGTTCAGACACTGTTATATCTTTGATGTCACTGCCCCGGAAGATTATGTATTCATAAACTTCATCTTTGGGCGGAATTGGTCTGTCCGTGTGGCGACCTTCAGTCCCATATGATTTGACTGTTGGAAATACAAAATTATTAAAGTATTGGTAAGCGCATGCATAATACAAAACATTTATGACGATAGACAGACAAAAAAAACCATGCCGGTGGTCTAGAAATAAATAGTTTGGCCCAAGACCCACGTGGACGCACAGAAGCTGCTTACCTTTCGCTAAAGCAACTGTTGACTTGTCCGTGTCGACGGAGGATAAAATGCCCTCATAACGAATCTGGGCTTTGGATATTAAACTGATTTTACTGCCAATATAAGGCGTACCTCCTCCGCCGCCGCTCATATTTCCACCAAGGGCAAAATATTATTAGTTCTTCTAAGCAATTTACAATATGCAACAAACTGTCCCCTAAACACCACACTTTAAGGTTTCAATTCCAGGTGCGCAATTACAAAATTACAATCACCTGTGGTTAAATAAGATTTATTTGACCCGCCTCTTTCCTATTAGGTTGAGTGTCTGTCCTCCTCACTTTGGCCTAATGTGTGCACAGGAGATAAGGGAGGGGACGCGTTCATTTGGACCAAAAGGAAAATATGATTGGATGGGTTTCTTTGTGACCGAAGACACCGTTTAACATAGCATGAGTCAAGTGTCAATCAAAAGAGTTATGTTGCCGTATGTGATTGTTGGACTGCAATAAACACACCCATATTGCGTAGCCATAGCCTACATATGAATCCATTATCCTCATATGGACATGCATATTTCAATAGTAGTTGTTTCTGAGACACTTGGAACCAAATTACCCTAACTCCTGTCCTGTATTATTGTATACACTGAAACACTGCCTAATAGTCTACACAGAGTATTACATTGTTTACTCTATAGCGCCCTCACATGCATTTGTAAAGTAACGTCAGCAGCTAGACATTCCGGGCAAACGATGCAGCCATCTTGCCCAGGGCATCTCGGTTGATAAACGACACAATTATCCTGTTGTGTCAATTGCAGTTAAATGTTTTCCTAAGCCAAACATATCCTAACACAACGGCGCAATGGAAACGCCATCACGCGGGTCAAAAAAAGACCACCGGCAAGGTGTAATTTCGTGTGAACTGTTCCCCCTCTGATGCATGCAGCTCGATGTTGATCCGTATGATTCGTGTAATAGAATGACAGCTGAAGCCATTTGCACCGCCCTTTAAAACACGACGGGAACCAATCACCGCCCTTCCCGGCTTCTGTGCGGTGACGTTTTATTCCCAGTGCGCAGGCGCAACACCACGGTAACTACCCCACTTTTCCCCACAAGCTCGTACGAGTGTGAAGATGGCGGTACGCTCCGACCCACTGGATACGATTTCTTTCTTGAATGCAGACGAAAGTGTCTCAGTGGTCGCTTGTCATTTTGTGAGATCGTCAGAGTCAAAGTCGTCGCGGTCGCCTCACAGGAACTCCTGTCTCAGATAAAAGTCTCCCGTTAAGCATAAAGTTGAGGTCCGACCGGGACAAGGGGGTAAGCGGGAGCTAATGTCCAGCTGGCACTTGGTCAAGACGTTGCTAAAGCAGGTACGCTGTTGTTTTGCTTTTGTCTTGCAAAGTGTAGGCTACACGAAAGCAAGCACCAGAAACGCACCCAGGACCGTGTAATGTGTATTAAAGTTCCCCCCCACCACCCCCTCCCATCACATTCATAGGTGTAGCTGTATCTATTCCTAAACAAGTTGAAGTGCTTGTGGTCTCTTGTTTACCGGGGAGGTGCTGTGGGTCAGTTACGGATGATGAATCATACGCAAATCTTCAATCACGGAGCATGACCGACTCAAGCCCCCGTGTGACCTGAAACTCCCAAACCCAAAGCCCATTCACAATACACACTTTTAATGAAAGACAAACCATGAACGCTCAGACTTCAGGAAGCGCTGCCCCCGTCGGCACAAGTGACAGCACTAGCAGTAGTAGCACGATTGCTGTGACAGCGATCACCAGCGGATCCGTTTTGTCAAAGGGGAACGCGATCAGAGCAGCCCCTTCGTCCAACAGTGTCATCCAGACTCATTTCACCAACTCACAGAATGTTGCTGCCTCAACTCAGCCTGCGGGCCAGGTGAGGGGACCTACGGTGACAGCGGTGAAGACGCATATGCAAAACACGGGACCGTCGGACACAACCATGGATGTAACTTTGAACGGAACAAACAACACAGCGGGACCCACCTTGGTGGCCAACGCGGCGGGTCAGATCGCTCCGAGCGCGCATACAAGTGTGAGCGCACAGACTCCACTCGTGAACAATGGTCAGCCAGCACCTGCCGCGGCCGTGTCGCTCGGCGCGGGCTCCCACATCATCAGGGCTGAGCCGCCCAAAGCGATCATACAGACGGCACCGCAACAGGGTCTGTCGCCCGGCAGCGTCACTGGTCCCAGGAACGCGAGTCCGGTGGCTTTAGCGCCGAGTCCAGGCGGGATGCGAGCGCCGACGCAACAGCTGTTGGCGCCAAGGCTCCCGCAGACCCCTGCGGGACAGCCTAACGTACAGAACTTCCAGCTGCCCCCTGGTATGTGAATGGAGAACAGCACCTTCACTTCGTCTCTGTTGGTTTGGGGGGGGGGGGGGGTTGGGGTCACTCTGACGTTTGTTTATTTATTTAGTACCTTTCCATTTATTTGGTGGAATGTCACCCAATTGGACCCGAAATACTAATCGGTAAACAAATCGCTCTTATGCGTAAATAACAAAGCAATAGTAGCCTAAATAAAAATATCAAGTCCAAATCGTTCATTATTTTTTCCAGTAGCCCCACTCTGTACATTGTTCTCCTACAACTCTTTTAATTTTGACTAAAACGCTTGCCAGCAGCTGTTGCCTTTCTTGAGCCTGAACTCTAAAGTCTGGTGTCTCCGGGGGGGTTCCTGTAGGGATGGTGCTGGTGCGCAGTGAGAGTGGGCAGCTGCTGATGATCCACCAACAGGCGCTGGCCCAGATGCAAGCCCAGGCCGCCGCGGCCCCTCGTCCCGCCACCCCGACAGCCATGCCCCTTGCTCAGGTATGATGGGCTGGTAGTGGGGCCACCTTCCCTTATGAAAGTGTTGCCTTGGAGGGCTTCACTGGCAGTGGATAAAATTAAAATCTACCCGATTTTCTCTTTTCTCCGTTTTTAATGAGAGCATTCTGGGACTTTAATCGCTGGGGCATGTCAGAAAGTCACGTTTGTATTCACATCACGCATACCCTGCTCCTGCTTTCTTGGCCCTTGTCGACCTGTTGTTTTCGGTTCTCTGATAGAGCAGAGCAGGAAGTGGGGTCCCAGCTGACCAATCAGAACACAACATGCCCCCGGGCCAATCAAATTAGAATTTAGCTCACTTGAGCTTGTTAGTCATCCAACTTTGTAATGGTTTTCAACCAGCTTCCCTGGAAAAAAAAAAAAAAAAAACGTTACAATGAACACAATGCATGCTAATTCAATGAAATAAAATAAAATGTAAGGAATAGATAAGAAAAAAATGGCTGCTGTTTTCATGTGAATTGTAAGAGTGCTCTGCTCTATGGTCCCCTCCCACCGGGTCACACACTCACATGCTCTGTACCCCTCAGGCCCCTGGGATCCCCATGAGCAGCAGGCCCATGGGCCCCGGAAGCATGGTTCGACAGGCGTCCCCTGGTGCCCCAACCATCTCTCCAACTACTGCTACTCTCCACAGACCCCTGGTTCTCCAGGTACATCGGCTCCTGGTCTTTCATATAGCTTATGATTGTACTTGTTTTTTCACACTCCTATTCTGCAACAACCGTTCCCTGCAGCCGTCCGCATTCCCTCCCTCCCTCCCCGCTCAATCTCGGGCTCGTCTTTATCTAGTTTACCATCTCTAACGTATCCCTCGGCTAAATCTGTTATTCAGAAACCGGCTTTGATTTCCTACGGATTACCAGAGTAGAAACATGATACTTTTAAAGCTTGGGGTTTTTTGAAAGCATCCAACCGAATAAATCCTGATCTTCCCTTCAGGCCGCTTTCCCAGTACGCACGGCCAGACTATCGCTGGAGGACGAGTCCGCAAGAGAGCGCAGGGCATCATTATCACTGCCAACCGTATTGCGAACCCGCAAGCTCGCTAGCTTTAGGACTCGGTCAGCAGCATAGCGTTGTGGTAGACTGCTCATGTCCAATTACTGCATGGGCACAGGGCCAATAGGTAGGCCGACAGACAGGTAGGCCGTCTAATCATTTAATTTGGGCGAAAGTAAATGATTGGACAGGCTTTTACAGGCCTGCTGCGACAGCCAGGGATACCAGATATATACTGTAATTGTTTTTTTATAGAGTTGGATTCGTTGATTGCTGTCGAGATGTTTGTCAATTAATTACTGTGATCAAATCCATAGCTGATGAAGCTAAGAACACGCACGCACGCACGCACGCACACACACACACACACACACACACACACACACACACACACACACACACACACACACACACACACACACACACACACACACACACACACACACACACACACACACCCTGTGTGTGTGTGTGTGTGTGTGTGTGACTACTAAACCTGGTTCAGTGTCAGGGTCAGTCAGTCATACTGTAGGATCCCAGAGAGGAATGGTTCTGTACAGCTATACACACAGTGGGCGACACGGTCAAAACAAGAACATTGTTATGGGATCGGTCTGGTAACCAAGGACTGAGCATGGAATGAAGGTCACCTTCTGGTCAGTGGCCCTGGAACCCTGTATAGTGCCAGGTGTACGTTAGTGTAAGGCCATTAGCTCTGTATATATCACAATAGGTGGACAGGACAATGCAGTATGTGTATGTGGTTTTCAGTAAAGGAACACCATTGATCAATAATGGCAGCTGGGTAAGTGATTACAATGTAGAATATAATATGGCAATGTTAAATCTGATATTTGTCCACGTCTTCAGTGACGTGATCAAGTATATAAACACCAATGTGAGCGTTCACGTTGAAATAACATAAATTAAGATATGTCAGTGTATCCTGAAGTCCACATTTACATCTTGGCTACTGAACTAGTTTTGACTGATTTGACTGAGGAAATACACACAGTGTACGTTCTCGGCCTGCCACGATTATGCTATCAGTGCTCAGGAACACTGAGACACCAACATCTAAGATAACACCCTCTCTTCAACGGTGTGTGTCCTCAACCCCAGAGCTCCTGTGGACCTGTGCTCACTGGCTCAGCCCCCAACACGAGTCCTCAGACCACAGGGGCCGCAGTCGCCTCAGGGCCCATCAGCAACGTGAGTAGACCAGAGCCAGGGCCTTGGGTCAGGTAGGAGCAGGCCCTCTGCACAAACCAAAACTGTCCTTGGTCTGCTATAACTGGACAACCACACCCAATGGCCCCACACACCGGGCAGCGTTCCACTAGATACTATGTGTTCGATTTGTTGCTCTCTTCCTAACTTATTCTGTACTTAAACGTCAAGGAAACAATGGAGAATGTGAAGAAATGCAAGAACTTCCTGTCCACGCTGATCAAGCTGGCATCGACGGGCAAGCAGTCGGCACAGACGGCAGACAACGTCAAAGAACTGGTCAAGGAGCTTCTGGTGAGAGAGTTCGCCATTCTACAGCCAGCACATTTTGAATTTGTCCCAAGACCATTTCACTGCACTGACAACCTCACCAGATGATGTTACATACGTACATGAGCTATAGCTTTAAGCACTTTTTCCAAACATCAGCCTCGAGGGCTGCTAGTCGTTGTATGTTCCTCTAACGCCACCACACTGCCGGTCCTCTGCTGAACCTAGGAGGGCAAGCTGGAGGCCGAGGACTTCACCAGCAAACTGTACAGCGAACTCAACTCCTCACCGCAGCCTTACCTTGTGCCTTTCCTCAAGGTACGCATCGCTCCGTAATCACTGGTGTGCCGTAACGCTTTTAGAACACACCCAAGATGTGTCATCATTCTAGGGCCTATGAGGTGATGAGAAAAGGGTCTTTAGAGCCGTCCACAGAAGTGTATGCGCACAAACACTGATGATACTCAATGTTTATATCCCTCATTGTATTACATAACTGCTTTGGACAGTTGTTACCATGTTTATATTCGTTTTGAACTGTCAATAGTGTTTTATTTAATTACATTTTTTTTAAATTATATTTATAATTTATTATGTAACTATTTATTATGTATATTTTATTGTTGCACTTCTTGCCAGGCACGGACAGCTTTATTACACTTCCTACGCATTCTTTGCCTGGCACGTCGTAAAAAAAAAAAAAAATGAAATGTACAGAATGACCCAGCGCGATTTTTCTGCAAAAATGGCAATAAACCACTTTGATGTACCGGTCCGCTCATCCACCTCGGTTTTCTTCCAGAGAAGCCTCCCAGCTCTGAGGCAGCTCACCCCAAACGCAGCGTTGTTCGCCCAGCAGAGTCACGTCGCCCCCCAGCGCACTGCCTCCACCCCACCGCCTGCCAAACAGACCCCCTCCCCGGCCACGGTGGTCCTGAGAAGCCCTGCCCCTCGTCTCACCGCGGCGGTAGCCACCAGGCCCCAGGTCCAGCCGGACATCAGCAGACCCGGACCCGCAAACCAAATGGTATCTGTAGTTCTGGAGTGCCCCCGAACCAAACCCTGTTATTAGTATTCTGAGGTCTGTAAAAACCGGAAGAAGTAGCGCTAGCCTAGAAAAACGTGTTCTCACCTCTTGTCAATCACGTCAAAGGTACACTGAAAATGTAATGCCGGCTCTAACTGGATCACTTGAAGGAGAAAAATGTGTAGCTTTATGCTACATTCAGTGAGGGCATGTGTCTGGGGGAGGGAGGGAGAATGGCCCAAAGACCTTTTGGGAGGGACTGTGCATTTCCTTGTTTCCTAAAAAAAAAAAAAAAAAGGGTGAACAAACTTTCAGGTAATACGCTGCCGTCTATATTGTGGGCGGGACTGAATCGACAGTTGGCCACGTTGCACCTTTAACACCGTGGGTGATGTTGGTAGAGAGAAGCTGTCAAATAATCATATCATTTTACTCTTTCAACCTGTTAAAGCTCCTCCAACCTCAGCCGCAAGCGCTGGGGATGCGACCGCCGGTGAGCATGGCAACCTCGCCTATCGTGGCGCCCAGGAACCAGAGCCCCGCGCACATCGTCGCGGGACCCCAGCAGCTCAGGCAGCTGACCTCCGGTCAGTCCACCTACATCCTCCCCTGCCAGTGATGTGTCCGGGTCCGTGTGTCCGGTGTGATGCAGATATCTCTCTCGTTTCGCCCTGTAGGTCCTCCCGGGAGGACGGCCGTCCTGCCTGTGTTTAAACCTGCTCCTTCAGCCGCTGTGTCTCTAGCACAGAAGAACAAGCTGAAAGAGGCTGGGGGGACTTTCAAGTAAGCACAAAAGCACTAGAAATGTCCGATGTAGCCTTTCAAAACGTTTCTGCCAAAAAGTGAAGTTTGACCATGATCCCATTTTATTCCTTGGAATGTAAATTTTTTTTTTTTTCAGCGCTCTTCCAGAGATGATAACTGCGTTGATACAGTCCTAACTCTCCATTCTCAATGGAGTTGTGTTGAGGGTTGTGATCATCGCTAGCGGTGCGAACGTCTAGCTGGGCTAAAGGCTAGTTAGGGTTAAGGGTAAGGGGATTCTCGGATCCAGCAATCCTTCTATGTTATAGAAGAACTTCTTAGGGGAGACAGTTCAGAGTGTGGGCTGGAAAGCCAAATCCCGAAGGGGCAGAGTTCAACCTTGTTTCCTGTTTGTAATGGAGATATTCTACCCAAGAGATACTGATTTGCACAAGTAGACAAAGCTTTCAGAAGAGGATTTTACTAATGCAGTGGTCAGTCTAAACGGTGTGGATTGGTAACGCGCTTACAGATCCATGATCAAGCAATCGTGGTGGGGGGGGGGGTAGTTGTAGTAAATGCTTGACCTAGGTTGACCATGTGTTTGTGTCCAGGGACGAAGATGACATCAACGACGTGGCCTCCATGGCAGGGGTCAACCTGACGGAGGAGAGCGCACGTATCCTAGCAACCAACTCTGAGCTGGTGGGGGCAGTGACGCGCTCCTGTAAGGACGAGGCCCTCCTCTCTACAGCCATGCTGCAGAGGAGGATGGTGGAGATAGGTCAGTCTCCACACACACACACACACACACACACACACACACACACACACACACACACACACACACACACACACACACACACACACACACACACACACACACAGTAATAGTCACATTTCTTGTTTTATCACTTCTCAAATTTATTCTTCACACTTTTACGATCCTATACTTAACTTTGGAGAAAAACAGCCAGCGTAAGCTTGATTTTGATAGAATTCTACCCAATAAAATCCCCCCTCTGACTTCACTGGCCTCACTCCAAAGCCTCTCCCCACATACACGTGACTTGCTTGCTGGCTTGAGCAAATTGGTCGATCTAGCCTTGTGGACGACTCGATGAGGTCACGCACAATGAGTGAACGGGCAGGTAGCCGGGTGGGTTGGAGGACAGACAGGTGAGCCATCCAATCATTTTCTCGGGACAGAATGAAAAGATTGGACCGGCTTATTAGAGGCCTGCCACAGCCAGATTTACTGGGTTTATTTCTTATTTTGTCGGAGCATTTGATTTATTGATTGCTGTCGGGATAGGTTTAAGCAGATTCCTATAAATATTACAAAAAAGTCAAAAAATTAATTACCTACCCTAGATGATAGTCTTACTTGTGAACCTTATTTTCTCTTTCCATTAACGAATCACAATTACAGGCTAGTGGATGGATGATGTCCATTATCAGAAGCGGGGAACGTAAGTGTAGAGAGAGGGGACGCAATGAGCTAGGATTCAACTATGTTTTAAATGGCACCTTCCAGGTTCCAGCTCATCATAAACCTTCAACCGCTCTATTTTAGGCTCGTGGTGTCTTTGTTTCAGGGAAGAAGTTTGGTGTGAGCGAGCTGGGCGTTGACGTGGTGACGTATGTATCTCACGCCACTCAGCAGCGTCTCCAAAACCTTCTGGAAAAGGTTACTCAGGTGGCACAACACAAGAACTTTGGCTTCAAGGTTGGTTCCCTAATTTTAAAACTAAAAGTAATGTCAAAAGACCAGACAGTACCAGAACATCGGTTTGCAGGATTGACACCAATCTGGTTATAAATACGCATCCGATTTGTTGATATTGTGTAAAACTCCATATGACCATCTTTGATACAAATTGTGTTCCATCAACAGATTTTTCTTATGGTTTCTGATGGCGCTATATATTCACCACCGGATGGCGTGTGAATGAATGAATGAATGAAAACTTTATTGAACAACAATTAACAAAAAGTGTTCAAAAGGATAAAAAAAAAACACAATAAAGCCCAAAGGCTTGTTTCCACTGTGGTCCTTTAGATGGAAGGGCAGAAACAACACATGGACTAAAGCACGGAGGACAAACACACAGCACAATGGACTAGAACATTGAGGAACAAAGGGGAATAAAATAAATAAAACAAATGATAAGTTCCCAGACACACAAACAGACAGTACAATACTCCTAGTACTTCACGGATCTTTTGATTTGGTTTACGAGTTGTATAACCTTTTTTTTTTTTTTAAATGAAAGTAGGAAAAATGAAAGTAAATGAAAGTGGTCCTCTGTGGTTCAGGAGGAGAACAGCTACGAGGGCAGCAGTGACGCACGTGCCCAGTTGCGCTTCTTTGAGCAGCTTGACCAGCTGGAGAAACAGAGAAAGGAGGGGCAGGAGAGACAGATCCTTCTCAAGGCAGCTAAGGTAACCTCACCACCACCTCTTCTTCGCAAGCAAGAAACACAACCACTTATCCACTGGGTAAGGGGGGGGGGTGGGGGGTACAAATTCCATAAATCTATGCATAGAGTTGTCTAATTGAATTGTCTATATTTCTGGGGAAACTCATCACAGATGTGCAAACGACAGCTGGGAATATTAAGAATAGTGTTGCAGGCACGTATTGCATTGACACCGAATTAATCACATCTTTTCATACCTAGTAGTTAGTAGAGAAATATAACACCTTGTCGGTATTCGAGTGGAAAGAGTATCCAATGTGAACCCACCTGATGTGGGTGTAAATGGCTTGTATGATGTCACCTGTCTTAGTTGTTGTAGTTGTTGTGTTGTGTAGCATCTGCAGTAGCTAGCCATCACTGCCGTACACGGGGAATGGGGTCAGCCTGGCGATTGTCAGTACATGCACTTGGTTCTATGAACATCTTTACTGTACAGATGGCGATATATAATGTTTCACTTCTTATGACAAATGTACTTATTGTACAGTCGCTTATTGTACAAAAGCGACTGCTAAATGTAAACCTGTCATCCGGTGAACTCTGAGCCACACAGTGACCGCGTGTGTTCCCCTGCCCTGCAGTCTCGCGCCCGGCAGGAGGACCCGGAGCAGCTGCGCCTCAAGCAGAAGGCCAAGGAGGTAGGCCCAGAGCGCTGGTCCGGCGCCGGTCCGGCTCCACGTCGCTCTCTTGTGTTCTCCATGAGTTTTTGAGTTTTTTTTTTTTAAAGCTCTTTCTTCTTCTTCTCTGCTTGCCCCCGGGGGGCCGGTGTGTCCTCCAGATGCAGCAGCAGGAGCTGGCCGTGATGCGACAGAAAGAAGCCAACCTCACCGCCCTGGCGGCCATCGGCCCCAGGAAGAAGCGGAAGCTCCTGGACGCGTCGGCCTCCGCGGGGGCGTCAGAGGTAACACCGCCGACGACGGCCGACGCCAAAGTGCTCTTCTTCGTGAGCCTCGACTGTTTAATGTCCATTTCCCAGCGTCGCGGTCGCGACCGTTGTCGGTTGCGCGGTGGAGCGTGACTCCTACGGCCAGCTGAGATTGACATGGCGCCGTGATGCTCATGTTTTGTCACTGTCGCTGTGGATCGCGGTACCTACCTGAAGACAACGTCATGTCCTTTACACACAGCTTCAGGTGTAACAAAAACCGATTTGAATCGGAAAAATCGATTTTGATTTAAAAGATGCGAAATCCTTCTGAATCGAACTGAATCGAATCGTTCCATTTTAGAAATTGATCGTTCCTGAATCGTATCGTAACCCCATGTGTCGAGATACGCATCGAATCGTCTTTTATTGGAGAGATGCACACCCCTAACAAATACACTTCTTCTCTAGTCTTTGATAAATCTTTTTGAAGGAAATGCCGCATTTACAAGTTAATTCATTTTGTGAAATGATTGTGTACTTTCAACAAGAAATCCATTGCATCATACCCTCTCGAATTGAGCCGTGCCACATCGAATCGAATCGAAATCCTTCTGAATCGAACTGAATCGAATCGTTCCATTTAAAAAATTGATCGTTCCTGAATCGTATCGTACCCCATGCATCGAGATACGCATCGAATCGTCTTTTATTGGAGAGATGCACACAAAAATGGGTCAGGGAACCAACACAAGTTCAGCACAAGATTATCTGTATTACAAAGGCAAAATGGATCGAATTGAGGTGGCAAATCTCTCCCTCATGCACACACACATACACACACACACACGTTCCCTGCCGTCATTCTGCCTTCCCCGTCTCACGTCCCCCACCAGGGCTCTGGATCGGGGGGGTCGTCGCTGTGTGCTGGTGCGGCGGGGTCGTCGGGGTCCAGCAGGCCCACGCGGCAGCGCATCACACGCATCAACCTCAAGGACCTGCTGTTCTGCCTGGAGACGGAGAGGTCCACCGCGCGCTCTCAGTTCCTCTACAAGGGCTACCTCAAGTAGACGGCCGCTGCCAGGTGTGTGTGTGTGTGCGTGCGTGCGCGTGCGCGTGTGTGTGTGCGTGCGTGTGTGTGTGCGTGTGTGTGTGTGGAGACCGATTGCCACCGTAGCAGCTGGAGGAGCACCAATCTGTGAAAACTCGGCTACAGTTTTTTTTATTCTGCCTTTTTTTTTTTCTACGGTACAATGACCTACTGTACACATACACACTGTAATGGGCGATAGTACACTACGCTTCACCGTTGTTTATATGTAAAAAAATATTTTAAAGAAATTCATCTAGAGATTTTAGGGTTTTTAATTTTTTATTAAACACCCACTACTTTTTTTTAAATTAACTTTTAATTGGCTGAACTCCAAACTGTGTAATCTACTGAGTTGCCTTTTAACTAAATAATTAAGCCATACAACAATCCCTAATCTTGTCAACGGAAAGAGCGTTTGTTGACACAATGTTTGTCTGCAATCTCCACTACCTTGATTGGTGTGTTGGGTATATGTAGTAAACGCAAGCTTAAATTATTTGTGTTCATTTATTTATTATTTTGGTTTATTTTCGTGACACGTCTGTTGTGTCCCTTAAATTAAATATATCTCACAGTAGCATGTTTATATTTGTATTAGGAGGGAGATGTTTTTGTAATTTTACTACATTATGGTATTTTTTTTAGATCTCTACTAAATCTCTTTTCTAAATCTTTACTGCTCTACCAAAACTTAATCTACCTGAAATAGAACATTTTTTCTAGCAATCCATAAATATGCACTCTTTGTCCGTTTTCAATTTCACAAACTTAAAGATTTATTTCTGTGCAAATATTTTTTGTGTGCTTTTAACAGACACCGTTTTAATATGTAGGCCTACGAGTAGCCTATAATTGATTATAGTTTCTTATAATCTGTAACTGTTAACGAAAACATAAAATGTTGTATTAATTTGAGAACGTATGCATTATTAGTAAAAAAAAACAACAACTAAATTTCCCATGTATTGATAGATTTAAATAAATGTTGATTTTCCAATGATCTTACAGTGGTATGCATGCTTCTCCACATCCCCCCACTAGAGTGCAGCACCGCTTCACCGTAATATCCGCCTGCTCGCGTTTGATAGTCCGATTTTAGAGTCGAATCACCAAAGGTCCCCTCTAGCTTTTCGTATAGGTAGGCTAAAACTAACAAGTAACACACACGTTGGCGTGTCCTGTACACACTGAACAGGCGACTCAACAAGCAGCACACGCAACTCAAAAAAAACAACACACAATATCATCCTGTCCATATTATACACACTTGCCACCTTAACAATTTCCATATTATCCTCTGCATTGTTCTTCGTGGTGTCGTGGGCCAAACTTTCACCTCCGTATTCCAGATTGTATACGGCCGTGGCAACAGCTGGCATGTCCCACACGCCGCAAAACAACAAACAACAACACACAATTGTTTGGGAGGACTAATTAGGCCATCCCACCTTCGGGATGGCAGCCTGACGTTAAGCTGTTTTAAGCAGCTTTTATCTGCTTTTGTAAATGACCAAGGAACAATATGTGGGACACTTATCGGTAGGGCTCAGCTGCTGGTACTCCTCACAAAGCAGAATTAGATTTCCACTGGGGCGCAATTTAACGTCGCTGTGTTTTTATTAAAGTGGAAGACTGTGGGGCGAGTCGACAAAATAGTCCACGAGGGCCACACGTGTGGTGTCCACTGCTGCCACAACACCGCCTGCTGCTACTACTACATGAACAAAACCAAATGATGATAGTGTCCTTGGGTCAGCTCAGCAGCTGTGACGTGACATACCATATCCAGCCTGTAGGTGGTACTATACACACACGCCGTGGTCGCCACTCGAGATCATAGAGATTGGTTACGGTGAACGAGGGAAGCCATCGACTCAGTTTTGGGTCGGATTCAATATTTCCCCCCCGGTGATCCATCCTGTTCCTGCTCCTCAACATCACGGCTCGTTTAGCGGTGAGGCTTTACACAAGCCACAACTTGAAAAGCAGAGGATGGTGCGGTTGCCATAGCGACATCATGTGACGTGGCGCACCTGAGGCTGCAGGGGTAAACAAAGTCGGCCTGCCAAACAGTGAGCAAAAACAACAGGCCGCTCCGAGACGACCGTTCGGTTCTTTATCTTCGGCTTTTTTTTTGTTCCCCTGTGTAGGGAATTACTTGAGAACAAAAGTGTAGCTGTGCGTGCATGCATATAGGCTACATGCATGCATGCAACGCAAACACATGCATGCCACGCACACAGATACATGCATTCATGCAACACACGCACACAGTATTTGATTGTATTGGTGTTTGTTTGCATTTGCTTGATTTTTCTAAATTGGGATTTGATCAACAGAACCACTTTGGTTCTGTTGATCTGTTGTTCTGTTGTGATGGATGTGTTGAAGTTGTAGGCTAATTTCCTCCCTATTTAGCGCTCTCAGAAGGTGATCTCCAACGGTTCTCCAGTAGGCATAGGCCGATTCAAGATAAGTAAAATAGTAGATTCTGTGGAACGTGCTTTTAATCCTATCCAGAATCACGCTGGGGGACAAACAACATTTAAAAGTCAGTCGGTTCATTTTATCTTCCTCCATGCCTCCTTGCATATTGTTGATGAATCGCCGAGCTTATGAATAAAACTCTCCTGCTTGCTGCAACATAAGAGCTGAATTTGAATGAACTGATATATGGCACACTTTGATTCACTCAGTGCGCTTTATCACCCATTAGGATGCACAAATTTAGTGGCCTATGACCGCTTTTATCCTCAATAAAACAGTATCCATTTCCAGTAACCCCCCCCCCCCCCCGGATAATCGCCCAGCGCACAGGGAGGATGTAAAAAAAAGGAAAGAAATGGAACAGGCAGCAGCAACAATCCATTTGTTTTGCAACTCCTGAAGAGAAACACGACTCCATTCACTGCGCTCTCCCCGCCCCGGCCCCTTCTTAATGCTGACTGGAGGGAGGAGGTCTCCTCGGTCACAGGGCGGCCGACGCGGGGCCAATGTGTGTCGGACCTGCGGGTGCTATAATAAGACGGTTAGGCGTCGCTAGCGCGAGTTCACCGGCGCGTCTGAACCCGGAGAAGTATTGACGCCGGGGTTAATAGCCTGTTGACCTTTTTAATGGTGCTGATTCAGGCCTGGGGACAGGGAAGCGAACGCAGAGTGACACCGCGGGGCGGGGCAGGTCGGGCCCAAACGGGGGGGAAAAGCTCGTTACCAGCCGGCCAGACCCTAGGAAAACAAAAACTGCAATTTACAAAGTCACATCCGGAACGTGACACACACACACACACACACACACACACACACAAAGGCCTATACATACACATTGTATACAAATGAGAGTGTTTGTGTGTGAATGTGAGAGACAGGCGCATCAAAATTGACAGAAACTTGAAATTGGACTTGACCGGGGATATATTTATTTTATTGCAGACTTTAAAATCTATAATTCCCTTTTCCTCGCCCCGATGAACCATTATCTTGAATATGGTTCAGCAACAAAACAAATAAATAATGCATGAGGCAGTTTCATGAATCTCTTTGATAGACAAACACCATGAAATACCATGATATGCAAATGAAACGCATCGAGGCATCAGGAAGGAATTTATGCTGGTGGTGCGTATATACAGCCGCGTCCACACATGGCAAGGAATTACAACATTACACATGCACCACGACGAACACCGGTCCGAACCGTGTGCTGTACGCAAATGATTTATTTATACTAATTACCCCCACCTCCATCAATAGATCAATTATTCATGTTAATCGCCAGATTTCCTTCCTGAGGAGACGCTTGCAGTGGTGGAATTGAGATTTGGCGCGGGTCTGGTTACAGCGGAAAGGAAACATGAGTGGGGTTGGCGGTGAGGAGCGTTTCCCACCCTGCCAAGTTCCCCTATCTGTTGGAGGGGATTACAGTTCCTTGATTAGAGCAATGATCGAGCTATAACGTCACCTGCTGGCTTGACCGGGTAGACAACATGTCAGTAAGCCCACAAAGTAGATAGCGGTGATAAAGAGACTGAACAGCAGCCAGCGGCTTGTAGTACATGAATACAGTTGGGTAGGGTCGATTGGAAACTAACTATGGGTTCCATAGTTATCCAGGTTCTCTTACTTTTGACCCTGGGGGGGTTTCCAAAGATTAAATCAATACTTAGTGTACTTCCTGCAGAGATGGAGCACATCGAGACATCGCTTTCGTTTCGTTTAGTTTTCGACGGCTGGACCCGGTGAATAAAATTCCGGGCGAAAAACAAACTCAGCTTACAGTGGGTTGCGATACATCAATCAATCTCTTTTCAGCAGTGCACCGGAAAGATTCTGCATCTTGCTCATATTGTGCTTTTTCCAACAGAGCCTCGGTCGCGCGATTCCGTCTCTGGATTTGCTCGGTGGTTCATGTACTTTGGCCTCGGAAACACTAAACCACCCCATTAAGTAGGCCTATGCTGTGGACGTGGAGTTAGGAGAGAAGGCAGGCAGCTCTGCAACGTTCCAAGACCCTGGAATTACACAAACGGAAGCTACGCAGAACTGCGAATTCAGCTTATCGGGGCAGTGAGCCCAAAAACTTTTTTGGGGGTTTTAAACTTGGTTAATCTTATAGAAAACAGAAGTAGAGTGCTATGTTTTTGCCAGTCTCCACCATCATGTGAATGTTCCACTCTCCTCCGAGCACAAGGTGCCGTTGTTTAAATGGTGTTGAGGGCCTTAAGTTAGTATACACTTCCAAGTCACGACCAAGGCCCACCGGCACCAAGGTGTGTGTAGAGCTCTGTCCAGGCATGGGTTGATTGCGACCAAAATAGTTTTTTGCTTCCCAGACACTTAAAGAGTGTCAGAGCTCTCAGCCCAAGACGCATCTTTAAAAATCTCATTGTTTTCGAATTCGAGATGAAATAGTGGCTTCACTTACACTTCAAGTGGAAATGCCCAGCCACGTCACAGCGCAGCTAAAAGGATCGGCTCTCACACGCTTTCCCTCTCTCCATCCGATTGATTTTTCCCCTCTGTGATCTCATTTTTGACCCTGGCATTTAAACATCAGGAATTTACCACCACCACCACCACCACCACCACCACCACCCACCCACCACCACCCCCAGCCTGCAGTGCAGTTTCAGCTCTGGAGGTGTTCAGCAAAGTGCTTGTTCCTGGGCAGACCCTACTTGCATGAGTAGCAGAAAGGCCAATTCAACCAGTAATTGCAAACAGATGATTACGCGCGGCCCCGGCAACAGGGCAATAATACGGTGGCCCGGGTAATGCACAGATTGGATGTCTCCCACCTGACACGGCGGATGCCAGAAGTACTTTATTTAGAGTACACCGCCCGGGCATTGGCTGCGCCACAAGAAGCAAAGCTCTCCTGCCGGGGGTCTTACGCACACTGTTTATAAAGTGGGCAACTCCAATTCCTTCTCATCCCTCTCCCCCTCTCTCTCTCTCTCTCTCCCCTGTCTCTCTCTCTCGCTCTCTCTCTCTCTGCCACAGGGAGGCCATTTTCTTCTCGACTGAGCCCATCAAAGGCCGCTTCCTGGACCTAATCTCGTCATCCCGGCCGGCTGCGACTGGGGCTCTTTACCGCCTTCATTATAACTCGGGAGCGCCCGGCGCCACACTCCTTATTAACGCTGGCTTCATGATTTTATCTTTTCTTCCCCCCGTGCCGAGGAGGCCTTCATTATTATACTGAAGGTCAGCTTACAGTATTGGGCATTCTCATTACCGGGGGTGTCCCTGTAGAGATTAGCACTCGCTGCTCCTCTCATTAGCCAGCCCAGTACGCACAGTTGATTGCCCCCCCCCCCTGCCGCCGCCTCCAAAATCTCTCTCTTGCTCTCTCACTCTCGCTATCTCTCCCTTCCCCGTCCTCTCTCCCGCCGCCCGGGTGTGCACTACACCCTGACACATCACTTCATCTCCCTCCCTCCTTATTTACTCTTCTTTATTCTAGCCCTTACTATCTAAATGTTATGCATTGCCTTTCTCTGCTGAGTTTAAATATTCCTCTGCCCCCCCCATCCTTCCTCCAATCGACTCCCCCCCCCCCACCTCCACACACACACACACACACCCTCTACATGGCCAATATACCTGCATCCCCTGCTCCTCATCCTCCACCACCTCCTCCTCCTCCCTCTCCATCTCTCTGGGTGTCTCATTAAAGGAGCTGTGTGTAATGGGATTACGCTGTAGGGATTAATGGTGTGGTTAATTGATAGACACGCGGGTGGAGGGGGGGAGTGGGGGGGGGGATTAAACCCCTCTAAATCCCCACAGGGCCCTTTTTGGCGAAAAGGAAAAAAAATTTGGGCACCGTCGCCGACTAATTGAAATCAAAGGAACCGACAGAGAAATCCTTCCTGACCTCCGGCGCCGCACCTCTGGCCGACCGCGCCGAAGCAGAAGAAACGCGACACGACGTGGGAGAGACTGGGAGAGATCTACGTCTGAGGGCCCCCTCGTTCCTGGCCCCTGTACGACCACGTGCACACACAGAGGGAGACATGGGACCGACACATGGGCAGCGCTCACACTAACAGGAACACGCACACACACACACACGGGCACATACACACACACACGCACGCACATACAGTACATGTAAACACACACACAGATTGTTGCCTTGCCTACCTTGAACTATTCTGCCAACTCTGTCTGGTCTGTGTATATTCACAGGACGCCAGACGCGCACTTGAACCGTATTGTGTGTAACAATGAGATGAACACGGATTTGAGTGTTGAGATTGATTAAGATCTGGATACATTTTCTTGAGGGCAGTTTACGCGTTTCATTGAGTTGCGGGGAATAACAACTCCACTAAGGAATCCATCCCTGCATGCACACCAGGAGTCCTCACCTTGAAGAAAGCAAATATTTGATTCTTTTTCATCTATTATATATATTATATTATATATATATTATAATATAACAACAGATCCCACTTCAGAAATAACATCACCAAGGTGAATCAGAATACAGCAGGATGAAGTGGTCCATTTTCAAATTTCAAAACAGTTCTCCTTTTTATTTTTTTTTAAAGCACATTTCCAGTATTTAGATGAATGAGGAAAAGAATATTGATACACTTAGTAATTGAACAACTATTAGCAGGCATGGCTATTAAACCCTTCAGCAACCTGTCCCCCCCCCCGGCGCAAACCAAGGCGCCAGTGCGTTGGTCCGAGACAGCGCGGCCAGAGAGGGACGGCTGCGTTTTATACAGAAAAAGAATAAAAGTACAAAAAAAAAGCTAGACTTGAAATTCCTAGAAAAGAATTGTGCAACGTTAAAAAAAGAAAAAAGAAAATAAATAAAAGATAAAAGGCAACGGCATACTTCTTCAACAAAATGGAAACACTCAAAAACGGTAAACGAAAAAAAACAAAAAACAGAAAACCGACGTTTTGAAAATGAACGGGCCGGGAAGGAACCAACGACCTGTCGGCCCGTCGTGAAGAGAAGAGAGCAGCAACGTTTAATGGAATTAATACTTCAAAAATAGGTATTTTACAGTAGTAGTTCTTTTCTCAGTGTCTTTATACAGAGTATATTCATATAGTTTCCGCTTACTAATTCAACATTCTCACCACATAGTAATAAGTGCGTCAAGTAAAACATTTTTTTGGGGGGGGGGGAAGAAAAAAAAACAAACACAAAAACGAAAAATGAAAAAAAAAATAACATGCACCTTTTTAATTCTTTATATATTTTTTTCAATCTATAAAAAAATGGGAATGTTCAAGGCAAGAGAAATCCATCAAAAAAACTAAACGACTACTCCGAATGCCTGCGTTTCGGAGGTCGTTCCCGAGTCCCTTGTAGTCCTACGTCATCTCACTACTCTGTTCATGCCTATATAAGCCTTACACTGTGGAGAAAGCAACACAAAACCATATACGGCAGGCAAGCATCTCAACATAACGGCTCACTAACGTTTTGAGTCCACAAAGCGAGGGCAGACGCACTCCGTTCTCCCTCTCCCCCCCCAACCCTCTCCCCCCTCCTCCTCCCCCCTCCACATGATGACATGATTCGCCCACGCGGTTTCGCCGTTTGTGTTGGGAGCCAAACCGACCGTTTCATTTTTGATGCTTGCGACGGGAGGGGGAGTCTCGGCTCTTTATGAGCGAAAGGTCCAATGGATCGTTTCAAGCAGTATCTCAAGGCTCCTGTCTTCATTTTTTATTTTTTTATCTTTTGGTCTGGGAGCTGAATTCATCGCTGCTATCACCACCACCACCACCACCACCACCACCACCACCACCACCACCACCTCCATGTCCTCCTCCAGCCATGCCCTTGATGAGACCTTCTCTTCTTAGCTGCTGGGGTTGTTCATCGGCTGCTGCAAAGGGCAGAGAGGAGGGTCCAGGAACAGGGCTGAGTAGGGGGGGGGCGGGGGTGTAGGGGGGGCGGGGGTGGGGGGGGGTTAGGTGAGGGGTGGTGAGGGAGCGTGCTGCAAGAGACTGCAACGAAGGCAACCGACCCTGAGATAGCAGAGTCTGATACAAAAACACACCACAAAAGGCACTTTATAAAACGACAGTGCTTCTGTTCTAAGGAAAAAGGGTTCGAGTGGACCGAGTTGAGGCCGAGTTGAGAGTCTGCGTCTCGTTTCCCGTTTCCCCCCCCGGTGCAGAGACGAGACTTCAGTGTAAGGACGAAAGCAGAAAAAAAAATTAAAAAAAATGACTTTGATGATTTGTTTCAGAAAACTATTCACACAATCACTAGAGTGGAGCGTTTCTCGACCATCTTCAGAGAACTCGGGGACCGGCACGGCAATGAAAAGAAAATAGGAAAAATAACCTCACACAACACATCCCCCCTTCTCCACTGTAAAAAAAAAAAAAAGAGAAGTCGTAATACAGTCGAGTTGCTCGCCGTCAAGGGTTCAGTTGCTGTGTGGAACCCGACCCAGCGTGTTGTACAGCGTCCAATAGTAGTCACAGGTCCACCATGGAGTCCATGCCGGGGGTCTTGGGGGAGGGAGGGAGGGAGGGAGGGAGGGAGGGGGGGGGAGCGGGGGAGCGGGGGAGCGGGGGGACGACGACGACGGGGGCTGCCTTACCTCCCACACCGCCTGTGGGGTTCAAGGGGGCACTTCCTAACGAAAAACAAACTCTGCCACTCCCAAACCTCCACCACCACCACCACCACCACCACCACCACCACCACCACCGTCAGCACAACCTCCTCCTCCTTCCCCCCCCCCCCCGTGCCCCCCACGTCCCCTCCTCCTCCTCCTCCTCCTCCTCCTCCTCTACCTCAGTTCTCGTCCCCTCCGCCGTAGAGGTCGGCCAGCTTCTTGAAGCGCGGGCCCCAGTCGTTGAGGTAGTCGTAGTCCTGGTCCCCGGAGCTGGAGGAGTTGAGGGAGCTGACGGAGCCCGCCGTGGAGCCGCTGCCCTCGTAGTCAAACACCAGCAGGGAGTCGTAGGGCGGCGCCGTGGGGTCGTTGTCCGCCGCCCGCAGACCCTGCAGTGGGGGGGGGGAGGGGAGGGGGAGGAGGGGGAGGAGGGGGGGAGGGGAGGAGGAGGAGGAGAGGAGGGGGAGGAGGGGGAGGAGGGGGAGGGATAGGGGGAAGAGAGGATGGGAAGGAAGGAGGAGAGAGGAAAAAGAGGGAGGGAGAGGGAGGACGGGTATGAAGGGAGGAGGAGAGAGGAAAGAGAGGTAAGAGAGGGAGAGAGGGAGGACGGGAAGGGAGGAGGAGAGTTGGGGGAGAGGGAGGGAGCGGGAGGGAGGACGGGAAGGGAGGAGGAGAGAGGGGAGAGAGGTAAGAGCAGATGGGAGTGGAAAGAAAGGGATAGAAGGAAAGATAGGGTCGTGGACAGAGAGAGAGAGAGAGAGAGGGGGGAGAGAGAGAGAGAGAGATGGAGGAGACAGAGACAGAAAATGTAATTACCGCAGCTAGCGGCTGGGGTGTTGACTCCTAGCCAGAAGGTTCCTACCCCTCCCCCCCCCCCCCACCCCCGTGTCCCCAGCCCACCTTTACGTATCCCCCCCCCGATCTGCTCCTTAATGCCCTGTCACTGTAAGTCCCTCTGGATAAGAGCATCTCCAAAAGAGACCATATGGTGTATCGCCTTCACTTTTGAAACGCGGGGCGCAGGGTAGAGCTGGCGTAAACGCCGCCGCCGCCGGGGCTAGCGGTGGGCTGTGGGCTGTGTGGAAGCCGATATGTTGTGACAACACTTTTGGTTTGAACGGGGAACACTACAGCCACGGCGGTAATAGAAAACACAAAGCCCCGACGCTCCCCCTCTGGGTGTCCCTGATCGGCCCCCCCCGTCTCCCTCGGTTGAGCGGGGAGGGGGGGGGGGGAGCGGGGGAGCGGGGGAGCGGGGGGGGGGAGGGGGAGGGTGGGGGAGAGAGCGTACGTACGTCGATGATGAAGTCCCCGATGTCCCCGGGGTGAGGCAGGCTGGGCCGGACGGGGTACTGGGACTCTGCGATCACGGGTCTCTCGTCCACCCGGCGCACCCCCGCCGGCTTGTTGATGATGTGCTCCAGAGACTCGGGCTGCTGCAGCTGGCTCAGGTCGTAGTCCTGCAGAGAGGAGCGGGGGGGGGGGGGACGGAGACAGAGCTCGGATTGGTTTGGTTCTGTGTGTGATTGGCTGACATGTCGTCCTGTTTCCCTTTCCCGTCGTGAACCGTCGTTGTAAGCGGTCGGTTTGCCTTTCGTCGTTATCCCTCATCGTTAACGTCATCGGTCGTCGTTATCGTTGACGCTGTCTTGATTGTCAACAGCGTGGTTGTTATCGTCTTTGTCGGTCATCCAATCCAACTTTATTTATAATGCACTTTTCATTCAAAACCGCAATATACAACATGTTTAAAGAGGGAAAAAAAGACAAGAATAACCAGAAATGTGTTTACAATAACAGTATCATTATCATCTTCATCTTCTTCATTGTCCTGGCCAACATTTTCATCATCAGCCACCTCATTACCGTATTTTCCTCAGGTAATATATTGAATTCTTGTATTGTGCATCATTTGGATGAACAAGTGCAGGTCATGGGAAACTGCACCACCAGCTTCAGCCAGTTTTTCATTTGCTGTGAATCAATGTTCCATTGATTACTGGAAACCTAAATTGTGCATGCAGACCAATTTTCTGCTGCGTAAAGCACTTGTTTTCAGAAAAAGCGGTAGTGAAATTAATGATGTTTGCACATGATCCAGACAGAGAGGAAGTGTTAAAGGGAGAGTGCTTTTGTGTTGAATTTAAAATATATATACTGTATATTTCCCCACTATGAAGTTACTGCCTTACTAGTGTTTGTCTGTATTATTCGTTTTGTGTGAAGAAACTCATAGCGTTGCGCGGATGTGCATAGTGAGGGAAAGCCTTCAGGGCAAGGCCAAGGCTGAGATATAGCTGAATAAAACTGCGTTCCATATCTCGTAACCTTGATGATCATCATGTCATAGACCAGCATACCACACACGGTGCTACGCTGGAAGATGCAGTATATTGATCTAAATATGGATGAGGATTGTTTAACCCTGAGTGTTAATACAAAACAAAAACATAGCCTCTGGGTTTCTGGAGGAGGCAACACATAGTATGTTTTGATTACATGATCTCCGAGGTTGAGGGCATCCATATGCTTATTGAAACACTGAGAGAAAAAACACGCTTGCTTTCATGTTTTCGCAAACGACGCGGCTAGTCCTAGACGCGACGCGGCAGGGAACGTCTGGAAACAAAGGGACACGTTGCCCAAGCATCTAGGACGAGGGTGGGGGCCGACGTGAGAGCCTCCGTTACCTGGTCCTCCTCGCCGCCTCCCTCCTCGTCGTACTTCAGGATGTTGTCTCGAACGTCGTCCTCGGGGTCGATGAGCAAGGGCTTGGCCTGGCGCTCCTTCTCCCTCCTCTTCATCCACATGACGAAGATCAGCACCATGGCTGGGGACAACAACACACACACACGCAGGGCGGTTAGACGTTAGCGTTCGTCACGGCAGGCGCGCGCCGGCATCACGTGAAGGAGATACCATTCATTTACCATCAATCCTGTTTGTACGGGGTATAAACAAGCACTTTTTTATTTTTTTATTTTATGGGAATTTTATTTCTGTCTTTCTTTCGTAAATAAAAAAAAAAACTAATTCATTAGAATAGTGTCTCTTTAACCACTCGAGTGGAAAAGTCGACAGACCGTGCAATTGTTTTAAGATGGAGCCGTATCCCATTTATAAACTTTAGCTGCTTAAGGGTCAAGCAAATATATCCCATAATATGAAATTAGCTTGTGGCAGTTGTTATCATTATGTACATTAACATCTCATTTCGCTACATGTAGGTAACATCCAGCCCAGTTCAGCACACTCTAGCAGTAATTTTATACAAAGCCACTTACAAGAGTGGCAGCGAAAAACAAACACATGGAATGCGTGCCGGCGCGAAACGGCACCCATCAGAGAGAGACGGGCGTCATCAGTTCCTATAAATAACACGGGCGTGAAGCATCATCACCACGCCCGTCACCACGCCGTCGCTGCGCTTAGCGGTCCCCGCGCCCGCAGGGGGGGCGGTCGGGGGATGGGTGGGGGGGGGGGGTTGGGGGCGGTGCCATACTCACTGAGGAGGATGATGATGCAGATCAGGATGGCGATGATGGCGCCGGTGCCCAGGCCGGCCGCCGCCACTGCCCCCGTGGCGCTGCAGTCTCCGTTCTCGTCGCACGGACACACCTTGATGCGGATCACCGAGCGGTTGGAGAGCGGCGGGTTCCCGGAGTCGGACACGAACACGGGGATGTCGTAGAACCCGGACTCCAGGTAGGGGATCTTCAGCCTCAGCTGGGCGTAGTCGCCTGGAGATGGAGAGTGGGAGAGGGGCGGGGGTGGTGGTAGGAGAGGGGGGTGGTGGTAGGAGAGGGGGGTGGTGGTGGTGGGTGGTCGGAGAGGTGTAGGTGAGGGGGTGGTGGTGGTGGGTGGGTGGTAGGAGAGGTGTAGGCGAGGGGGGTGGTGGTGGTGGGTGGGTGGTAGGAGAGGTGTGGTGTGGGGGGGGGTGAAGACGAGTGAAGTGAGAGAGGAGGAAGCAGCGAGGATCGGGGAGGGACCGTGAGGTAGAGTGGGGGGGGGGGGGGGGGGGGGGGGACAAAAAGAAGCAGTAGAAAATGAACCATGGAGCCTCCGGTGGATGCGATCACACCCTGTAATTACCGCGGCGTGGCGGGCCGGTCGGCGTGCACGTGTGACAAAAGGCATCAGCGAATGAAAACAGCTCTGACACCGAACCCGAGACAAGACACCCAATCACTGCTGAGGCGGGCGGGGGGGGGGCTCGTCTCGAGGAGGAGACGAGGAGGAGACGAGGGGAGGAGGAGAGGAGACGAGGAGGAGGGGAGACGAGGAGGGGAGACGAGGGGGGGGGGGGGGGGGAGACGAGGGAGGAGGAGGGGAGGGGAGGAGGGGAGGGGAGGAGGAGGGAGGAGGAGGGGAGACGGGGGGGGAGGAGACGAGTAGGAGGAGGAGAGAGAAGGAGGGGGAGAGACGAGGAGGAGGGGAGACAGGGGGGGAGGACAAGGAGGAGGGGAGAGGAGGAGGGGAGAGGAGGAGGAGAGATGAGGAGGAGAGGAGATGAGGAGGAGAGAGACGGAGGAGGGGAGAAGAGCAGATGAGACGAGGAGGAGAGACAAGGAGGTCAGATAAGGAGAGGTCAGATGAGGAGAGACGAGGGGGAGAGACAAGAAGGTAGGACGGGGAGGAGGGGAGAAGAGGAGGAGGAGGGACGAGAAGGAGACGAGGAGGGGGAGGAGAGACAAGGAGGAGAGGAGACGAGTAGGAGGAGAGAGAGAAGGAGGAGGAGAGACGAGGAGGTGGGGAGAGGGGGAGTGGAGACAGGTAGGAGGGGGGCCGAGGTGAGGAGACGAAGAGGGGGGGGTGGGGTGGGGTGGCGGGGGGAGCTGACTACGGAAGACGAAGAGGAGAGACTCAGAGGAGGCGAGAGAGACGAGAACAGGAGCAGAAGACAGGAGACGTGGAGGGGGGGGCTGCGATCAGATTTGTCCTCAAGACAACTGCTTTGATGCATCCATCTGGGCGGCGTGTGTGACAGATCGGTGACACGCGGGGACAGAGAGATGAATGGGGCTCATTTGTCACAAGTGACAGATCATACGTCACCACCCAGGACGGTAACCTTCTCACATCACGTCGCGAGCGCCGGAAGGCGTATTGAGAAAAAAACTCCCTGCTCCTTGAAAGCTTGACAAACTCTAGCTAGTTAATTTAAAGTCACTTAAAGTGAAGGCGGGGTGATTTTGCATCCATTAGAGCAAAGCCGTGCACTCAGAAGCCAAACAAATAGGCATGCAAAATGGGCAATTACACATATCATGGCACATAACACGGCCATGCTAGTCATCATAAAAACAGATCAGTGCTAATGATTGCCATTACACTATTGTCATCTTTAAAAATGGTGTGAAGGTGGCATCTCTTTTTTTTTGTTGCTATAAAATAGTTAATGTTCTCTGTCCATTCCCTCTGCTCTCTCTGCTGTAATTTCCCTGTGTAGTCCTGGCTTCTCCTTATGTACCTGGCTGAACATAAGCGTGAAATAACCTGCATGGACTGTTATACACACACTCACTCACACACACACACACACACACACACAACGATTATTACATATGGAAGCAAAACACTGCCATAACGTTTTGGATTCTAAAAGCCTTACATTTTTTATATGGAAATGTAAACCCCATTGAATTCATAACATTTATGTATGTATGGGAACACCAGTACGGAAAGACACATACACCAGTATAGAGACACCAGTACGGAAAGACACATACACCAGTATAAAAGACACCAGTACGGAAAGACACATACACCAGTATAGAGACAGCAGTACGGAAAGACACATACACCAGTATAGAGACAGCAGTACGGAAAGACAGATACACCAGTATAAAGACACCAGTACGGAAAGACACATACACCAGTATAGAGACACTAGGGATGTGAATAACTCAAATTTTCATGGTCGAATAATCAGTGGGTGGTTATGAACGAATAATCGATTATTCGATGTGTGCCGACATTCACAAAGGCAGCCATGGATCATCGGCAAGAAATCACTTAATATCTTAAACGCAAAAAAACTAACTTTAACAGTGATCAGTGTTTGTGTTGCATATATTAATATTTATGCTTGTGTATCGTGTACATCGTTTTTCTCTACATGATTAATAATAATAAAAAAAACTAATAGTGCTACAGAACCAACATTAGTTCTGTCCGTTAATTCTTGTTTATTTGAATGGGGAAAAAAATGATAACGGTCCAAATGTAAAAAATCGACTTTGACCCTCGGGAACGAATAATCGAATAATCGAATATTCTGACCCCATCCCTGAGAGACACCAGTACGGAAAGACAGAAACACCAGTATAGAGACACCAGTACGGAAAGACACATACACCAGTATAGAGACACCAGTACGGAAAAGACAGACACCTGGACGGAACCACAACGCCCCCCCCCCCCCCCCGCCGTCTCCTCACCGTTGAGCCGCGACACGGTCCAGTTGCGCCGGACGCTGGCGGGGAAGGAGGGCAGCTCGAAGACGAAGGGCCCCACGTTGGGGTCTCCGTCGGCGTCCGAGGCCGTGATGTTGACCCGGGAGGCGGGCCGCGCGCGCTCGCACACCTGGCCCTCGCGGGGCATCAGCACGGGGGCGTTGTCGTTGACGTCGATCAGGTAGATCTGCAGGGTGCCCGTACCGCTGGCCTGGGGCGCGCCTGGGGGGGAGGGAGGGGAGGGGGGGGGGGGCGGAGGAGGAGGAGGAGGAAGAGAGAGAGGGGAGGGGCGGGGGGGAGTGGGGAGGGGGGAAGAGAGAGAGGGGGGGTGGGGGTGGAGGATGAGGATGAGGAGAGGGGGAGTGGGGAGGGGGGTGGAGGATGAGGATGAGGAGAGGAGGAGTGGGGAGGGGGAGGATGAGGAGAGGGGGAGTGGGGAGGAGGAGGAGAGGGGGAGGGTGGGGGTGGAGGATGAGGAGAGGGGGAGGGGGAGGATGAGGAGAGGGGGGAGTGGGGAGTGGGGAGGGGGGTGGGGGTGGAGGATGAGGAGAGGGGGAGGGGGGGTGGGGTTGGAGGATGAGGAGAGGGGGAGTGGGGAGGGGGGGTGGGGGTGGAGGATGAGGAGAGGGGGAGGGGGGTGGGGTTGGAGG
>NC_140272.1:18756232-18881232 GCF_964030765.1 Micromesistius poutassou
GCCTTCTGCTCCATGGAGGAGTCCGGTCGGGGGAAGGGGGACTCTGGGGCGGGCGGCGGCGGCCCCTGGCCCTGGCCCGGTCCCGGGCCGTGGCCCTGTGGCTGCTGGCCCTCTGGACCGGGAGACTGAACGGAACGGAAGGAAGGTGAGGCTCTCACTTGTGAACACAGCAGATTACACGTGAAATAGCAGTGTTTTTCTGTGTTTGTGCGTTCTACTGGCTAAAGCAGTCTGGGCATGCGCTACGAGAGTGTCCAGGCATTAACGTGGATACATAGATAGATAGATAGATAGATAGATAGATACTTTATTGATCCCCGGGGGGAAATTCATTGGACACAACGCTCTCGACTGGGAAAGGTGTTAGCGTGTAGTCAGGGGCGCGACCGTGGGCACGACCGCCCCCCCGACTCGACCCGTTTCAGAAGCGCACACACACACACAGACGTTGTCCACTCGTAAAGCGTGACCTTGACCTGACCCCGTCCGACCCGGCGACCTCACCTGTCCCACCAGGGCGGGGATGCCGAGGGCCTTGTCGATCTCCGCCAGGGCGATGACGTCCGTGTTGTTGAGCAGCGAGTCCAGCTGGTCCAGCAGGGCCCGCTCGTCGCTCTGGCCCTCCGTGGTGGAGGGGGGCACCAGCAGCTCGTCCAGGGGGTTCCTGAACTGACCCCTGGGGGGGAGGAGGAGGAGGAGGACACACAGGAGCGGTCACAACCTCGTCGAACGTCATGAACTGCGTGACCCGGATCAAACCAAAAGTGACTCTGGTAGAGTCACTTGAAGTCACTTTTGTGACTTGAGAGTCACTAAAGTGAAATTGGTAGAAGTAGTAGTTTGCAAACTGACGTTACAGCAGACTCTATATGCAGTAGCAACTGTGAACGCAGCTTTAGATTAAGTTACATCAAAATAAAAAGAAGGAGAAGTGTTTCATACATATGGATGGTGAGTTCTTTTTTTTTCTAGTTTCTATGTTGTATTTTGCTGCTTGTACGAGAGGAGACAACCGAGTGGTCGTACGCAGTGTGGAAAGATGGGAGACGTTCCAGAGGAATTAGGTTTTTTTTGTTGGTTCTAAGAAAGTATACTGTGGGTATTTCTTCTTTGATAACTAACTAACTAAACAAACCCATTAGCGCTACAACCTGCTTTCTGAGGAACGTGGGTCATCCCCAGGGTGTGGTGCGTCAGTGTTACCTGTTGCCGGGAATTCTTTCCATCCCCACCCCGGAGTCCGACCAGGAGGGTGAGGGCGGCGGGGGTCCATGGCCCCCATAGGGACTCATCCCCATACTGGCCTCATTAGAACCTAGAGCCAACACAACAACCGTGATGTGTCAATAACAATAATTACCCCCTTCCCCTTGTGTTGACGGCTTATTTCACCGCGAAGTACGATGAACGGAACACCATAAATAACGGACTGAGGCCCCGTTTACACGAAGGGAAAACACGCAGATATTTCCACACGGTTTGGCTCTCTCATTTACACAAAAACCCAGTTTTTTTAATCACAGAAAACGATTATTTCTAAAAACTCCAACCAAAGTGGAGACTTCTGATAACGCCGGTGATGTGGTGTTGTCGTGTCAACGGGGAGAAACAGGGTTTTAGGTTCTCAAGCGTCACATTATGCGCCAGAAAAACGCTTAACATGTCCCCGTGTTTACGAACCTCGCACCATGTTGGTTGTTTTGAAAGGAACAGGAAGTCGCTCGTGTTATTCGTTGTTGTTGTTGACTGAGGATTCTGATTGGCTTGCATGGCTTCATCCTTCTCCCTACACTGCCGCCCATAGGTTTGGCATCGTTATAACGGCGCTCGGCGGCGTATTTATGCGGGTTGTAAATGACAACTTTTTTTTTTTTTTTTTTAACGGAGGGGTGGTTTATCCAATCATATGCAAAAATCCTTGCATATGATTGGATAAACCACTCGTCCCCGTCATCTTTACTGACGTGCTACTTCAACCACTCCAAACCAACCCGTGAGTGACGCTTGCTTCCCTCAATGCGATGCTGTCTGAATCAAAACAAGTCGCTTCTCCTCTACGTCACATCTATTAAAAATAAAAAAAATCACGCCCGGCTTGTCTTGATTGGCTCTACCATTTTCAGGTAGTCCCCAAATACCCCCCAACCCAACGGGAGCGATCCCAGATGGATGGAGTGGAGCTACTAGGCGGAACGAAATTCATCTGGCGAGAGCCAGGTTAGTGCGGGCCCCCCCGGGGGGGGGTGCTGCTGTACATACCGCCTATGTCCATGAGCTGCTGCTGCAGCATGGAGCGGCTGTTGGACGGCACGCTGTTGGAGCGGTTCATCAGAGGCCCCCCCCCTCCTCCTCCTCCTCCTCCTCCTCCTCCCATCATGCCCGGGCGGCCCATGGAGGGATGTCCGGGGCCCCCCGCGGGGCTACCGGCGGACCGGGGGCCTCCCCAGTCGCCTGGCCCCCCCATGGGGGGGCCCCGCTGCTGGGGCATTGCCATGCCTCTGCCCATGCCTCCTGAGGATGATCAGACACACACACACACACACACACACACACACACACACACACACACACACACACACACACACACACACACACACACACACACACACACACACACACACACACACACACACACACACAGTGTCAGATTAATGCTGACAGGTAGCTGAGAGTCGAGGGAAAACAGGAGTGTCACGGCACAGACAATAAGAGTCTTTGTACTCCCATGTTCAAGATGCAAGTCGTCATTGTACTCAAAAAGGATTGCTCTCTGGGTTGAGAAGTCTGGAGCTGTGGCGTTGGGCGGTGTCGATGTTGGGTGTGACTATGCTTGTATACCTGTATCCGTTTTCTCTATTGTTGTTTTTGTGTTTTCTCAAGAATCAAGAACCCCCCTTTGAAAGCCAGATGGTCCATCTCAAAGGGTTATGTCGGGGCGGCATTAGCTCAGGAGGTAGCGCGGGTCGGCTGGTAACCGACCAGCAAGGTTGCTGGTTCGATCCCCGGCTCCTCCTAGCTGTGAGTCCCGTGGTGTCCCTGAGCGAGACGCCCTCACCCTAATCGCTCCTGACGAGCTGGCTGGCTGTCGCCCTGCGTGGTCGACTCCGCCGTCGGTGTGTGAATGTGTGCGTGAATGGGTGAATGTCAGTCAACACTGTAGAGCGCTTTGGATAAAAGCGCTTTACAAATGAGGACCGTTTACCATTTATCCTTTAATACACCGACAAAACCATTTGCAATCTAACTTTTATCGCAGTATATCACGGGGCGTGCTTCTGCTTACTTGCTGCCCCGCCCCGCGGCGGACAGCCGCCCATGCCCCCCGGGAAGCCGTTGGCCATGGGGCCGGCCCGGATGGGAGACTCCATGATCTCCTGCTTGATCAGCGTGGGGCACGGGACGTTCCTCCGCCCGGCGATGCCTCCGCCCATTCCCTCCACGCCCAGCAGGGGCTTGGCGTCCACGGACAGGGCCCTCTGATAGGCCGCCCGCTGGGCCGGCGCCATCGCGGCCTTCTCCCGCTCTGTTGAAACACAAGCGTGGAGGTTAGTGGTTAGTTACTCATCACCACCACCACCTCCTCTGGCTTGGAAGGCCTCTGGACGACCAGGAGCCTTGTAGTCTTGTTCTTTTTTTAAAATGGAGGAGCGTTTCCATTAAAGCAAACCCAAATGACTCACCATGTAGGCTGTCGGGCATGTTGGCCTGCTTGCTGCCCATCTCTTTCCCGGCCCTGGAGTCTGGCTCCTGGTAGAAGGTGGAGCCGTTCCTGGTGGGTCCCAGGATGGTCTCCAGCGTCTCCAACTGGAAGATACGACACAGTGGGGGGGGGGGGGGGGGCAAGCTCAGCAAAAACATTTCCCCACAGCCGTTTGACCCCGAACACAACGTGATGAACCTGGTCCATCGACCGAAGGGTTAGTGTGTGTGTACCTCATCCAGAGGCTCCGTCTTCACTTTGCCGTCGGGGGCCTGGGGGTTGGAGCTGGACACGCCGCTGCCCTGCGGCCCCCTCCCCTCCAGCTCCTCTGCCTTGGGCTTGGTGTCGCCGCCGCCGCCGCCACCACCACCGCCGCCACCTCCACCGCCTCCACCGCCGTCCTTGGAGTCGTCCTTGTTGAGGAGGTAGTGGAGGAGCGCGTGGGTCTTCTCCTTCTTGGGGCTGTGCTGCTCCTGCTTGGGCTCTGGGCCCCGGTGGCCCCCGCCCGCCGCCGCCGCCACCGCCGGCCCCTCGGCGCCGCCCTCCAGGCCGCTCTTCCCTGTGGCCTCGGCGGTGATGCGGGCCACCTCGTCGGGGGTGTTGCCGTTCTGCAGCAGCTTGTGGAGGATCTTGTGCTTCTCCTGCAGCGACTGGTTGCCGAAGTGGCCCGCCGCCGCCGCCGCCGCCGCACCCGACGAGCTCACCGCGCCGAGGCCCGAGTGGCCCGCGCCCCCCGCCCCCGCCCCGGCCGCCGCCGCGCCGGTGGAGGACGACACGCCCGTGGTGGGGCTGGTGACGCCGTCCTTGTGGTCGGCGGCCGAGCCCGGACCGGAGTTCGCCGCGGGATTGCTCGGCACCAGCTCGTCGGTGGGCGAGATCAGGAGCTGGAGGAGCTTCTTGTGGCCCTTGGTGTCAGGGAGCCGTCGGCCCCCGCCGGGCTGCTCCGGCCCCCCCGCCTCTCGGCCTGCCTGGCTGTCGGGCTTCTCGGGAGGGCCCTCGGAGACGGGCGTGTGCGGGTGCTGCTCGCCGCCGCCGCCCCCGAGCGAGCCGCCGGGACTCTTGGAGTCGGATTGGCCCGGGTGCCCCGCTTTGCCGGGCCCGCCCTGCGCCAGGCCCTGGTTGGTGGAGTGGACGCTGGGGGAGCTGTCGGGCTTGTGCGGCGCCGGGGAGGAGAGGGGCGACGGCATGGGGTTGCCAACCCCCTCGCTGATGGCCTGCAGGGCGTTCAGGGAGCTGCTGGAGAAGGTGGTGCCTCCTCCTCCGCCGCCGCCACCTCCACCGCCTCCACAGCCTGGGTGACTGGAGCTCATCGGGGAGCTCATACCTGATGAGGAACAACAAACCCCACAGATGAGCGACCCGGTGGACTGCATTGATAAAACGTCTTGCGGCAGGCTCACCGATCTGTAATGAAACATTGGTTGAAACCGCCGATTAAATACTGTACCTCCGGGAGAGAAGGGGCCCATCTTGGGGCTTCGCCGGACCCGGGGAGAGCCCATCACGTTGTGTTGCGGGCCGACCATCCCTGGGCCCGCCTGGGTCGGGCTGGTCATACCGTAGCCACTGCCACCCCCTGGGCCTGCTCCGTGGAAGTGGGCCATCTGTTGCTGCTGCTGATGGTGCTGTTGTTGCTGCTGCTGCTGCTGCTGCTGGTGGTGGTGATGGGGGTGATGGGGGTGATGGGGGTGGTGGGGGTGAGGGTGGGGTTGCTGCTGCTGCTGCTGCTGCTGCTGCTGCTGCTGCGGGTGCTGCTGAGGATGCATACCGTGGTGGCCCATCTGGCTCATCGGACCCATTTGATTGGCCGGGTTCATCTGGGAGTTCATGGGATGCATGGCGTTCATCTGACCCATGTTGTTCATCGGGTGCATGGAGTTCATCTGGTTCATCTGATTCATCTGCGTCATGGGGTTCATCTGACTCATGGGGTTCATCTGATGCATGCGGTTGGGGCCCGAGTACGCCGGCCCGCCTCCTCTTTGGGGCATGCTGCCCTGCTCCGCGTTGCCGTAGCCCCGGTTGGGGCCCATCCCCATTCCGCCGCCTCCTCCTCCTCCCCCACCTCCACCTCCTCCTCCTCCACCACCGACTCCTACTCCTCCTCCTCCTCCTCCTCCTCCTCCTGCTGCTGCAGCTCCACCTCCGGGAGCCATGTTCATCTGCTGGTTGGGGTGGTTCATCGGCACGCCCTGCGGCCGCATGGCCGGACCCTGGTTTCCACGGTAACCGTTGGGTTCCCTGGGTGAGCGCGAGAAGAAGAAGAAGAAGAAGAAGAAGAAGAAGAAGAAATGAGTTACACGGTAAGAGCGGACGCGGTCCACTACGGCTCGCACACTTTTTTTTTTTCTTCCGATTTTTCACCTTTGCAGCAGGTGCGTGGACAGGAAGGTGGGCGGCTCGCTGGAGTTGGGGTTCTGACACCGGTCGCTGCGGGTCTGGGCCGTGACGGGGGTCCCGTCCGAGAGGGAGAAGTGGTACAGGGGCGTCTCTGCGTGACCGTGGAGGAATGCTGGAGGACGGGAAGACGGAGAACGGCGTGATTGCAAAACACGGAAATGCATTGGAAACAACAACAAGTGGTGGTGGTACTGATAATACAGATATGGACAGCTGAGATTCAACCATTTCTAAAACCAATCCCCAATGGTTGGGGATAAAATTTTGAATAAAAACATCTGCATCTGTTAACTGTACATGAACTAAAATCAGCCACAGTGCATTCTACTCCTACCTGCTAGCCTTAAAATCCCTTAAGTGCTGTTTGGAGAAGGTCAGTGGGTTACAGAACCACTCCTGGGCCGAGTGTTGACCAACGAGAACTTGGTCGTATCGACAAGTGCGTATCGACCGACCAATCGACCAGCACTTGACAGCGAGTGCAAGTGCTCAGAATAATTCCGTAACGGTGGCCTACGTAATAAATAAACCAGACCAAGACCAATCGTCTGGTAGAGGTCGCACTCCGGACAGCCAAACAAATGTTTTGCACTACAGTAAGCTAAAGCAAACTATTCATCTTTGCACGGGACATGTCAAGCATGGAGGAAGGTCAACAGTTTGTGCGAGTCCCAAAACGGCACCAGCAATAACCCATCTAGAGGACTCTCGATTGATGTCGTGGGGACAGGGACAGTTCACATTGACAGCATGCATGTAAACAAGCCAAGAGTAAGCCCACAGAGAGAGAGAGAGACACATTCTCACGGCGTACCGTCGTGGTAGTGGCGTTTGTAGGACCAGGGCTGGCCCTCGCTGCGGTACAGGAACATCTGCATGCAGCGCCGCACCAGGTCCTCCCAGCCGGGCCGCATGGTGGTGTGGAGGGAGCTCTGCTGCTCGATCTCAATCAGCTTGCCTGTGAACCGCCGGGGGAGAGGGGGAGACACCATGGTTACAACGTCTGGGAATATCGTGGCACTACATGTGAACCCGGAGAGCGATGCTTTGGAAGAGGGGGGCAACGATGTCAGCACAACCTCGTGGCCCCCCCCCCCCCAACAACAAACAAGAGTGAGCAAGATAGTGGTCGTTGTTGTCAAAATAAATGTTTGAAATGCCCGTAATGTAGATTAAATAATGTATAACACAAGGGGAGAAAAGTGGGTCTTTGATAATGCATTACCCCTCCACCCTCTCCCCCCTCCCCCCACCATATGCAAGAGAGAATTTGAAAAACATAATAGAGCACGTTGTAGATTTAGGGAACAACAAACGCCACACGCGGGCGGGAGATGGTTATGTCATCTCATGGCACTATGCCTCGCTTAGAGACGCAGGGTCAACGTCGGAGCAGCGTATTCTAATCTCCATGAATACGGTTTTGAGTGCCCTTGCAGGATGGGCGAGTGTGTAAGTGTGTGTGTGTGTGTGTGTGTGTAAGTGTGTACCGGTGAGTTCATGGCGGGTGCTGAACCGCTCCGTCCTCTCCACCGCAGAGATGCGCCGCACCACGCAGATCATGCAGGACTGCAGGTCTGCAGGGAACACAACAACGGGAGTTAGAGCGATGCGAAGGCAAAGTCCACGTTTTTTATCACATTTCAAGATTAGGGAGGATGTCGGGGGGGTCAACAAGAGTTGACTGACGGCGGCGTACGCCACTGATGCATTCAACTAAAAGATAAAAACAAAAAGAACGGACCACACTGGACCACGGACCATAGAGAGAGACACCTTGAGAAGGTCACTCCTGAAACACACTGATGTTTTTTTTGGCGCGCCACACAAATCCAAAGTTATTTTTTATTCTAGCAACGAATACGCCTCCCTCCCCATTAGTGGGGGGGGGGAGGGGATCAAACCGTATTATCATTATCTCATCTTCTCTCAGTGTGTTCAACGCCCGTCCATAGTCTTAACGTCTGGGCCGGCGGTCGTCACCCACCTTCTCCCTCCTCCATCATGGCGCGGGGCTGCGTGAGGGCGAAGCACTGCATGGCCTCGTAGCGCTGCACCCCGGGGCCGTCCTCGCCGGCGGCGGCCCCCCGGCCCCCCGGGGAGAACTTGGCCAGCATGCGGCATTTGAAGGTGTGGCTCTTCTGCCGCGGCGCCTCGCCGCCCCAGGGGGCTCCGTTCGGGGCTGCGATGGAAAGGAGGGCGGTTTGGTTATTAAAAAAAATAAAAATAAAACACGAGGAACGAGAGCGGTCGGATCGATGCAGGGGGCGTGAGTAGAGTGGCACAAGGCACGGTATTCTGTGGTGGTTGGTGGACATGAGAGAGGGGTGTGTGTGTGTGTAGGTGTGTGTGTAGGGGTGTGTGTGTAAGTGTGTGTATGTCTAGGGGTGTGTGTAGGGTGTGTAGGTGTGTGTAAGTGTGTGTGTGTGTCTAGGGGTGTGTGTAGGGTGTGTGTGTAGGTGTGTGTGTGTGTGTGTGTGTGTGTGTGTGTGTGTGTGTGTGTGTGTGTGTGTGTGTGTGTGTGTGTGTGTGTGTGTGTGTGTGTGTGTGTGTCTCTCTCTCTCTCTCTCTCTCTCTCACCACCAGTCTTGGGGAGGTTCTTGTGGAACTCCTCGCGGTCGTCCTCATGGAGGATATTGTACACGCTGGTGTTGATGAGCTCCTCCTGCTTGTACTGCAGGTACTGCGTGACGTTGTCAGACACAAACACGATGCTGCCCTCTCGGTTCACCACGAACAGGAAGCCGTCCAGAGCCTGGGGAAGAAGGGGCGCGACGGGAAGGAGCAAGAAAAATGGTTTCAGTTTAAAAGTCCAATAATGCAGTCTGACAGACATCATATATACCGCAATAACTCAGGAACCACACATTGGTTCCTGGCATTAAAGTCACGCAGTGGCACAACAGGTAACTTAACCTGGGTCCCACAGGAAGCGCTTGCTGCGAGGTTAAGGTCTTTGAGGGCGCTTACACACCTACAGTTTGGTTGACTCTGTCCGATTTAGGGGAGGGAGGGTGGGAAGGGGGGGGTTGATGCTGTGTTGCAATGTTCATTTAGTTTGGTTAGGGCTGTCACTGGACTTTGTCACGCAGTCACCAAAGCGTGTAAACACATGTCACGCTGCTGAACGGCTGGCTTGTTGATCGGGACAGCAATGCTTCCTCATTGCAGACAATAATACAGTGTTTTGTTGAGTGACCGCAAGCAACTGCTTTAGAGTCAACATTTCAGATTCACCTTCTGATTGCAAAACCAAACTATCGTGGGAAACGCTTCCAGGGTTCGATTAGAACGAATGAACCGAACAACTCCGGTTGTGAAAGCACCCCGGACGACTAAACCTTTTCGAATGTACTCGGAGGTCCTTTTGGACGAAGTACAGTCAGTGTAGAGTGTAGACGACGTGTTACATAAAAAAAAAATCATACCAATCGTCCTAGTTTATGTTGAGACCTCTAGCCTGATGGGCTGACCCAGAATACAGCAGGGCGGAGCCAGGTAACTATATGTGCTATATGTGTTGTATAGAGAATACAGGTTGCTACCTTCAGGAAGGAGATGCAGTGTTCCAACACACAATAAGGTTAGACTAAAGAAGTCCTTTGTCCATCAGTCAACCTTAAGGCTTAATCAGGAGTTTAGCCATTAGGTAAGCTCAGCGGTGTACATTTGCTCTCATCTGCGTGTGTCTATATGTGTATTTTTGTTTTGTTTCCACTGTGTTATGTCGTGTGTAATGTGTATGTGTGTTTCTATGCATACAATGGCTGCTGGGGTCGCAAGACACATTTCTGCCAAGCTGACAATAAAGTTCTATATCATATCATATCATACGATTGCTCGGCCCACTAGCCAGCCGTGGTGATGGTGATGATGATGATGATGGTGATGATGAGGAGTTAGCGGTTACCTGAAGCAGCAGGGGTCCCAGGTGGTCCTTGTCGATGACCCCCTGGCCAGTGGACGACACGTCTGCCTTTTGCACGTCGTCATCGCTACACGTGTTCTTCCCTGAGACCGGAGGAGGAGGAGGAGGAGAACGTGTTGTCAGCATGTTGGCAGGTTTTGGTAGAGATCGCTAACAGACAGGTTTCTACACTAAACCTTTTTTTTTTAGGTGTGTGTGTGAGTGAGAGGGTGCTGTTCCCACCGTCTACCCCCAGGTGGCAGCACGCGCGCCCAACACATTGCTAAAATACCTTTCTATTTTTAAAAGTCGCCATGTGTCTGAGCTTTTGTCAGAGGCCATTCTACAAAGCCTGCGTGGGGAGTTTCTGTTAACTTTGACAATGACTTTCTCAACGCCGTTTGGAAAAAAAAACAAAAAAAAAACAGATTCTTTCTTTCCTGTGGCATCACAGCGTGTGGGGTGAGATATGGAGGACGGGTGGGGCAATCGGAGGAGCGCTATAAATAAAAGAGCGTTCATTAAAAGAGTTATACCTGAGTAAAAACCAAAAGGGGGGGGGGGGGGGGGGGGCAAAAACAAAAACGAAAAAGAGAAAAGAGCAGAGGCGTTGTTGAGCAGCATGCGGGGAGGGAGGGAGGGAGGGAGGGGGGAAAAGAGGAGGAGAAGACGAAGAAGAAGAAGAGAGGCCCTCCATCATGCCTGTCCCGTAACTATGGCAACCTGGCTGCACAATGCTGGGAGCACCAGTAGCCAGCTGTGACCCTCTGGGCAGATTCCAATTTGATAGCGCTCTGCCTCCCCTACCTCCCTCCCTCCCTCCCTTCCCCACTTAACCTCACACGCTGCATGTAAGCAGAGCTAAAATATAAAATAGGTGGAGCAAAAAATAAAAAAAATAAAAAAATAAATAAAAAAAACCCAGGGAGGTGGCTCACATTATCAGTGCAGAAGCAGAACACGGGGGGAAAAAAAGCCGTCGTTTTGTGTATTGTGCGCGTGTGTGTGTGTGTGTGTGTGTGTGTGTGTGTGTGTGTGTGTGTGTGTGTGTGTGTGTGTGTGTGTGTGTGTGTGTGTGTGTGTGTGTGTGTGTGTGTGTGTGTGTGTGTGTGTGTGTGTTTCTGTGCAGTGTCCAGAATGGGTTGTGGGAGAAGCAGCCCGTGTCATTAGGCGCCGGGAGAAAAGGGAGGGTGTGGGGGGGGGGGGGGGGGGGGGGAGGCTTTGGCAGCTACAGATTCAAACTGTCACACTGATGGCCGTCAGCCGCCACCGCCACCACCAGGGATAGGGCTCAATTACCGGTGTTCTTTTACCCCCCCCCCCCGCCACCTACCCCCCACCCACACCACCTATCCCACCCACAACACAACACAAACAGCCCGGCCCTGAACCTAGCGGCAGCGCTTCATCACCGGGATTACACTGTCCAGATGAAGATGGCTGGTGGATCAAGGTGGCTCTTTGACAGATTATTATTCAATATCCCCCCCCGCCCGCCCGCCCGCCTGCCCGGCCCGCCCCCCCCCCCCCCACACCACACCACACCCCTTCCCCCCCCCCCCGACACACAAAGAGGTGTGGCCAGAGAGGAGGATGGATGGATGGATGCGCCGTCTTCGGCGTTGGTTGTCGACCACGTGACGTGAGTGAGTGAGTGAGTGAGTGAGTGAGTGAGTGAGTGGCATGCAGCCCCGGTGGGGGTGTCATGGTGTCTGCGGCGGCGGCAGCGGTTGGGGGGGGCACCTTGTTCTTTGATCTGCCTGATCTGCCTCACGGTCTCCTTGAGGATGGCACACTTGTCCGGCTTCACGTTGAAGCTGTCGATGTTGGAGAGGTTGGCGGAGATGAGCTCGGCCAGCTCCTCGATGTACTTGCTCTCCTGCTCCCGGCGCCGCTTGTCACACCTGCCGGAGGGGGAGGGAGGAGGAGGAGGAGGTTAGATGCGTTACCATGACGACGTCAACACCGCGTATCCAACTGTGTCTGTCTGTGTGTCTGTCTGTGGGTCAGATGCTCATTTAGATGCTTGTGAGACAGTCAGCGATGAAGCCCGCTAATCTCAGACACACACTCTCACACACACTCTCGCTCTGAACAGAGTCACACACACACACACACACACACACACACACACACACACACACACACACACACACACACACACACACACACACACACACACACACACACACACACACACACACACACACTCTCTCACCCAAGGCCAGGTGTGTCGCAGGTCGACAGTTTCCTCTTCCGGTCCGAGCCCAGTGGCTCCATGGCGTTCTCACCTACTCCGCTCATCCTCACCGCATATCAGCTCCTACAGGAAGGGAGGGCAGGGGGGGGGGGACACACACACACAACCGATACGTCAAAACAGGCCGCCAGGTGACGTGGCGGCCAGGGGGACGAGGCAGGCAGTGCGTCGTCAACCCCCGGGGGGTTCGTCATCACATCACCGCTCGATCACACGCAGCGCTGGCCACAACGACAGTAGAGCAAAGGGTGTGTTTGTTTAATTGTGTACGCGTTGGCACGCATCAGGGGAGGGAGGAGGGGGAGGAGGAGAGGGGGGGGGCGGGGGCGGGCAGGGTGCTGACGGAGTACGGGCCGCCTGGTGTCTGGGTGTCTGTCGCCCGGTCAGGTATGGTAACAACGCATCGTCCCGACAGAGCCTGATGGATCAAGCGCTATCCGCTGCTACGGATAATAAAAGAACCAGCGTTACCCCAGCAGCCCGCCCTCCCCCCCACCACCTCCCACCCCCCACCACCCAACCTGAAATGAAGCCAAATTAATTTAGAATCTCCCCACCCCACCACCCCGACCCCCTGTACCGAAAAACAACACAACGAGCTTGGAGTCTGCCTGGCTGCACGTTAGGCAAAAACAAAGCCATAAAAGCAGCAATAAGGCGGGGATATTTCTCAGGGTAAAGTAGGCAGCGGACTCCCGCTGATTTACGAGGGGCCAGGCCCGTCCAGGGGAGGCACAGCGCCCCTGGTTGTGGCCTAGCAGCGGCGGCGGCGGCGGTGGACAGGAGTGAAATCTCATCTGTTCCACCGCCAGGAGCACTTGATGATGATGTAGTGATTCTGTGCCTCGGGGGAGATGGGTCATCCGGCGTTCAGCTGGCGTGGCCGCCAGAGTCGCTCCCCGCCTGCCGGATGATAGCACTCGGCGGCAGGAGCTCTGCTGCGCACGCACGCACGCACACACACACACACGGTGTGCTCGCATGCTCAGGCATGTAGTGGAACATACAGTGTGTGTGTGAGGGAAACCAGCGTATTCTCTTGCTTCCTCTCTCCCTCGATCTTCCTGGCTCTCTTTGGCGCTGCCTTTTCTCCCTTCTATTGCTCATCTTCCCCCCCCCCTCTCTCTCTCTCCCTCTCTCTAGCAGATGATCTCCGCCAACATGTCCCGACTGTCTGTCTGTCTGTCTGTCTGCCTGGCCTGTGCATGACGGGGAGGGGAAGAAGGGATATGAACACCCAGACTCACAGCTCGGGGAGGCTAGGACTAACCGAGTGAGGGGCAGGATGTGTTTATCGGGAGTGCTGCTGCTGCCGCTGCTGCTCAGAATGCCGTCCCTTCCGCATTCTCCCTGAGAGGCTGTAATGGTTCTCCGCTTTAATAGGTTCTGAAGGGTTAGTACCGCTCAGTACAGTACGGCCCACCACACACACACACACACACGACCTCGGACTCACTTCTGCCCTTCCCGGCCGGTTGTTGTTGTCGTTGACAACAGGCAGATTGCACTATTTCAAAACGTGCCATCTTTTGATTTTGTTTAGGTTTGGGGGCATTTCAAATTGTTTTTTTGTTTTTTTTAATTAATAGAACACAGCTGAACGGGAGTGACAAACATTGTGGGGCAAGCGATAGGATTGAGTTTGCTTTCATTTCTTTTCGTCGTTGAACAGAGTGTCTATCAGAAGCCTTAATGGCCTCTGTTGATCATTAAACAATAGTCACTCGGAGATGAGCAGCAGGCATAAGCACACGCACACACAGAGAAGCAAAAGCAAAAGGTGCTGTCGTTGGACTATTGATCCAGCAGCTTATCTGGTCTCTCTTAGCAGGGCTGTTTTGTTTGAAACTACACTACACCACATTAGGTATGTTGCATGCAATTTGTTGTTATTCCTGAATTGAAGATAAAACCATCATAAAAAAAAAAAACATGTTATCTATAGACTTTGACCACAGCTCCTGTTGTAAACAAGAGTGTTCCTTTAAATAATGGTCATAGCACACACACACACACGTGCGCGCGTGCGCGTGTGCGTGCGTGCGTGTGTGTACGCGCGCACGCACGCACGCACACACACACACACACACACACACACACGTGTTTGTGGGCGTGTGTTTGACAAGGTGTTGTCTTGTGTCTTTCGGTCTCTCCTTTCCTCTCCCCGGTCAGAGCAGTGCTAAGCTGCAGCAGAGACCCTGCCCTCTGTGCCCTGCTCTGGGCTTGCTGCCCTTGGAGTGACCCCTCCCCCCCGCCGCCGCCCCCCCCCGCCCTCCCAGGGTCTGTCCCCCCACCCCACCCCACAGACGTAAGGTCACATGCTCCTTATCATCCCCACCCAGGGAACAAACATGCTTGTTGTGCCTCTATGTGCACGTATTCTTGTGTACCCACTGCGCCGGTGTGTATAGTAAACAGTGTTTTTCTTTTAAAGATTAAAATAAAGGCATATCTCAAACCAGATTTCCACAGGCACGGTCTTACAAACTCTCTCCACTTCAGTCCCTCTCTCACTCCCTCCCTCCCTCTCCACGCTTCTGCCGCTCATTCCCTCTTGCGTTTCTGTCTCTCACTCCCTCCCGTGTTTAGACTCTCTGTCCCTCTGTTTCTCGGTCTGTCTCACTCTCCCTCACTCCCTCCCTCTCCTCCTCCTCGTCACTCTCACCCAGAAATACATAGCTGGGGAATGAGATCGCCTCAGAAGAGGAGAAGTGCGAAGCATAAGTCAAGCTCAGCAGCAGTACTACTGCAGGCTGGGATGTGCTGCCCAGTAAGACCTACTGCTACTATGAACAACAAAGGCATAGGAAGAACAACCAGGCTTCACCCACTACTGGAACAGGACGACTGTAATGCAACAGCGCACTGTACCTGTACATGTTGCACTATTGTTTGTTTGTTTGTTCTACGTCCTGGCACTTAATGAACGCACTTAATGCAGGCTGTATTCATTCATTGTACTTAATTGTGTAGCATGTACTGAGTTGTGTTGTGCATGCATCTTGTGTAGCATGTACTTAGTTGTGTAGCAGCTGCAGTAGCTGGCTATCACTGCTGTACACGGGGAATGGGGTCAGCCTGGCGATTGTCAGTACTTGGCACTTGGTTCTATTAACGTCTTTACTGTACCGACGGCGATATATTGTTTCACTCCTTATGACAAATGTACTTGTTGTAAGTCGCTTTGGATAAAAGCGTCTGCTAAATGCCCTAAATGTAAATAAATGTAAATGTTCAGAGTTTGGATAAATCTTATTTATCACCGCGGTTAACGCAGCGCTAAAACGTTAAACATAGGGGGGGTAGAGGAGACTTCCCAACCTGGGAGATTAAAACAGACGAGACCGACTCATTTGGGAGTCGACGCGTGAGAGAAACCGATCGCGCAGCCGACCAGAGATGAGTCACAACAAGCCAGGCGTTATGTAAATGAACCTGGTTCAGCCACTTCACAGAGAGCAAAAGACACCAGCCCCCGGAGGTGGTGCCAGCCAGCATGGCAGGGCTGTGCTGTGCTGTGGAACGTCTGGTACACCCAGCGCGGGCTGTGGGACGTGCAGTGGTCACAGCCACCGCTCACTGAACTGGTGGCAACACAACTGGACACCAGTTCAGGGGGGGCAGCAGAGCGCCCGGGCACGCTCACCTTCGAACCGATCCCAAGCTCCGGCCATTCAGTGTGGCTGGCGTCAGTGTGGCCTCAAGCACACATCACTGAAAGCACAAGGTGCGTCTTTCAAATCGTTTGGAAAATCACCTGCAATCTACAGAAAGTATATTCAAACAAAACCGCGTCAAAAGATGGATGAAGACTTTTTACTGGCTGGAAGTCGCACTATTATACCCGCACAGGCCCAAAAACGATTCTCTTTTTATTTATTGTGATTTGCCTGCATGGTATTGTTACCCATTTAAATAAAGGTTTTATCTGTAGTGATATGATGCGCACGCACACGCACACACACACACACACACACACACACACACACACACACACACACACACACACACACACACACACACACACACCACCCCCCCCCCCCCCCACACACCCCAGCAGTTCCTCGTAGCTAAAGAAAACACTAAATCTGTCTGACTGTCCCCCAACACGTACTTTCAAGTATTTCTGCAGTCGGCTTAAATTTATGGGAAGAAAACTGATTTGAAAACGGCACAGGAAGCCACAGCAGATAGCATCCTGTTTGCGTCCTCCAGTCCCACCGCGTCATCACTTCCCCTTCCTGGAACATGGGCTCTGCATGCACACACCCCCCCCCCACCACCTCCCACCATGTACATATTCTCATTGAGGCCTGGGCCTTCCCCCTCTCTCTCCCCGGCTCCTCCCTCTCTCACCCATGTGGGTCATTCCGGGCTTGAGAGCTAGCATGTCTGTCTGGCTGCTCTGGAGGACCGGAGTTCCCGAGTCGCTCGGTCTAGTGGAGGAGGCAGTGACGCTTGGAATGAAGGAAGGCGGAGCTTCACCCCCCCCCCCCCCCCCGAAAAGTCCAAAAGACAGCTTCCGACAGCAGTCAAAGAGATAACTGCAATTTGCATGCGTTTCTATGCCGACGCTTGTGGTGTGAGCAGGGAGCTGTTCGGCATTCTTTTTCTTTTTCGGACGTCACAGTGCACGTGGTCGTGCCAACCATTGTTTGAAAAAGCAGTAGCGGCTCGTCAAGAGGAACAGGTGACATATCATATCCCGGATGAGCGTTTTTTTGAAGTATTGAATGTCAACTTTATATCTCTGTACAACTACAACAGGGAAACAATTGACTCCAGCTTCTGTACAAGTCCTAGTATTGTTTTTTTTTTTTTTAAAGCTATTGTACGGTTGTGAAACCTTGCAGTAAAATAAGTGCCTTTCTTTCCCTTTCACACAAAAGGTCAATGATCTCTCCGACCATTAGGTTCAGAGTGTCATTTTTTCAGCTAAAACGTCCTCCGTTAAAAACTGTGGACACATTTGCCGTGATAATAATAATTTGTCATAAACATGCTACAGTACGAAGCGGCAGCCTGACTTTCAAGGGGTTAAAATAAGTAAATAACTCAAGGGCCAGTATACCAGCAATAACAACATTGTTGAAACAGATATCCTTTTGTGTTTCCATACTAGTCAACAGTCAAGTTTATTTATAACCGTGTCCTAAACACTAGTTCATTATAAGCTGGGGTTGGCTTTCTCTCCCCACCCCCCCATCACCATATTTGTCCGATTTTCAGCATTCAACTTCCACTGTTGAAATACCACCGTGACACCCCCCCTCCCACTTATATTTGAACGTGGACATGGAAAGGCAGATCAGAGACGACAGAAAAATGAATATGCCACAAAAGAGCAACAGGCAAAAGATATCAGCCAGCCACACATAAGGTACCCCACACTTCCTGAGTGTGTGTCAGAGACAGCCACATGGAGAGACTGAGAATGGTCGGGGGGGGGGGTCACACTAGCATGCTACCGGCGGCGCGCTAATGCTAAATGCGACAGCCGAATAATGGCACAGACGGGTTTGTGAGGCACACAGAGGAAAACTACAATTTCAAACAATCGGGACAGACACAAGATAGTGTGAATTATTCTTTTTTTTTTTTTAAGTCAACCACATCGATATAATAGAAAAAAAATTGGAGGGAAAGTGACCCGAGATGCATGGATGAAGAGTCAAAACAGACGTCCGGGATTAAAAAGGAGAGGCAGTAGAAAGGTGGGGGGTTGTGGGGGCAAGGGACCTGGGGACGCGTGGGGGGAGGGCAGCGTGTGGGGGGGGAGGGCAAGCGTGGGGGAGGAGGGCAGCGTGGGGGGGGGGGGGGGGCAGCATGGGGGGGGGGGAGGGCAGCGTGGAGGATAGCTCAGTAGGGGGAGCTAACCAGGGAAGCCCTTCAGTGGGCCAACAACACTAGGAGGAGCAGAATAGTGTGAGACGGCATTCCTGCATGGATGTAAAGCCTGCAATCCGAGCTCCCGGAGACGAGGATGGGCACCACACACACACACACACACACACACACACACACACACACACACACACACACACACACACACACACACACACACACACACACACACACACACACACACACACACACACACACACACACACACACACACACACGCTCCGGCAGACAGCCCTCCCCCAGCACCCACAGGGTGAACTAGAACGGAGAGAAGGACCCGCCGTTGACGATCGCTCTTTGAAATTGAAATAAAGCTATTAAGTAATGAACAGGATGGATGGGAGACACATGTACCGATGACTACTACTACTACGGAGGAGGAGGAGGCCTTGAGGTCATTACACCCCCAATGAAGTTGTGTGCGTGCACACACACACGCACACACGTAGTCTACTGAAGTTCTGGACATCAAGTGCAATGAGGAAACAAGAGTGAAAATGACTTCCTGTTTTGCTTCAAAGAGCTGCCCCACCCCCCCGCACCGCCCCCCTCCACCCCCACCTCCTGAGTGCGACCGGTGCACTTGGAGCCACGGCCCCCCGGTGGCAGGGCTCCAATGGGCTGTCACGCCACCCAGGGTCGGGCAACAGTTTTCAGCTCAACAATCCCCATCCTGCGCGATGGGATGGGTGAGCACCAAGGTTTTAAGAAGCGGACGGCTTAACATTGACACGCACACACAACACCATGCCTGCTGGTGGTTGGTTGGTTGGTCGGACACACACACACACACACACACACACACACACACTTAATGGGTGAGACAGGGAATGCAGACACATAATGGGACTGGATGAGCAGGGTGGTGGTTGTGGAGAGGTGGGGGGGGAGGTGGAGATGAGGAGATGGTGGTGGTGGTGGTGAGGACATGTGCCAGGCATGTGTGTGCATGTCAGGACTTGGAATAAAAGTTTTAAAAAGTGCAGAGCGAGGTTCAAGATGGCCTCTGTTCCTTGGGCTGCTGCTGCTGCTGCAGTGCGCTGGGAGCTCTGAAGACACTGTCACACAAACACGGGCCTCTGCTTCCTGTCCACACTGAGGTTTTTTTGGTTTTGGCTCTTTGGATAATTCTTTGCTCCTCTCCCGCATCGGGATCGGGATCGCTCGGAAGAACCACTGATTGCTGAAGTGATCTGCTCAACGTTTAAACTGGGCTAAGCGGGACTATTTTTGGTGAATGTCAGTGTCTCTAACACGCAACGAGTTTGTTAAAAGAGCCGAGGTACACACCTGAACACAATAAAAAGAAAAAGAAGATAACATAAGGCCTGTAAAATAATAAACGAGACACTACTGAAGAGTGACGTTGATTCAATTATTTATCAAGTCAGTGTCCACTGGAGCCAAACCAAAATGTCTTTATGTTGAGGTCTGTTCCGACCTTCGGTCTGGATGCACCGATGTTAGCTGCGTCCCAGGTTCAGGCTTGTTTCAGGGGTAAGTGGAGCGGACCACTGAGGACATCCAGAACCAGACAGCCCCAGACCAGACATCCCCAGACCAGACAGCCCAAGATCTGGTCACGTCAAAAATGATATGAAATGACACTTTGATGGCAGCTTCCTGGATACTAAAACAATAGCAAAAACTGAACATTTTAGATAACGATTTGCATCCCAATTAAATTGACGTATGAACTTTATGATGAAAGACTTTGATTAGAGGGTATAACACTACCACTTGACTATGAATAAGACACAGAAAAGTGGTCACACACACACACACACACACACACACACACACACACACACACACACACACACACACACACACACACACACACACACACACACACACACACACACACACACACACACACACACACACACACACACACACACGTTGGGGGCTGAAAGAACGACGGAAGAGAAAATTAAGTTCAAACCAGAGGAACCCCCCCGCGACCATCCCCCCCCCCCCCCCCCCTATCAGCAAACCCTCCTCCACCCAGCCCCACAACAAAAACACACACGACACAACACGCACACGGTTCAAATGGCTGGCGTGCATCTGCCCCGTTTTGCTCACCCAAACTGCAGTGTGCAGAAAAACCCCAGGAAAATAAATGAAGGTGCAGACAAAGAGATGGCAGATTCCACGATGGGGGTGGGGGTGGGGGGGAGTGGTGGCAGGGGGGGGGGGGGGGGGAAGGGTTTGTGGGGGTGTGTGCCTTTTGCATCTCCCAATACCATTCATCATCAATATAGACAAAGAGTAGAAAGAAGGCAGGACAGACCCCGTGTGTGGACCAACAATACATTCGACTCCACACACACACACACACACACACACACACACACACACACACACACACACACACACACACACACACACACACACACACACACACACACACACACACACACACACACACACACACACACACACACACACACACACCATTACGATATCCCTTCTAAACCTCATCGTTCTGACAATAATCTTGATTTGTTGGGGCTACATATAGGTACGCGAGGACCAGAGAGAAACCCTATATTGTTTTCCCCCCCCCCCCAACAGTCTGTATTCTGCTATCGGAGACGGTGGTCACACCAAGGCTAATATTATGGAAATGAGTTCATTAATCACTGGCAAAAAAAAAAAAGGCTTTTATCTGGCAAGCCAGAGCACCCATCTCTGCTTAGCCTCCATGCTGCTGGGTCAGATAACTAACACACACAATCTGGATTGGACTCTGTAACACACACACACACACACACACACACACACACACACACACACACACACACACACACACACACACACACACACACACACACACACACACACACACACACACACACACACACACACACACACACACACCTTAAAAGAATAGGGCTGTCTTACAAAAAAGCAGAACGGTTGCTAGCGCCGCTGTACCTGTGACAGAAGAAAATCAATGCATTTAGACTGCAGCACTGCTGCCGCTTTCCTCTCCCCTTCTCGATCCCTCCCCCTCACCGAGCCTCCCTCCCTCCCTCCCTCTGTTCCACCCCCACCTCCCTCCCTCCCTCCCCTCTCTTCCCCTGCTCCACTCTCCCTCCGCCCGGGCTGGCTTGGTGGGGTAAACACAGGAAGAGAGCAGGCTCTGTTCCAACAGGCCAGAGCAGTGGCTGGGCGTTCCTGCCCAGCTCCTGCACCGGGGTCAAAAGTTTACCGTGGTTTTCATTTCACCTTTCCTTAGCCAATCGGCGCGCAGCGCAGCGCACCGCAGCACCTGAACTTTGACCCCCTGGGCAAAGAATTCCTCTCAAAAGAGGTTCTGATGCTGCCTCCAATCTCCTTGTCTCTCTCTTCTCCTGACTGATTCTTTTCTCCAGTTCTGTTTGTCGAACAGAACCTGGGTTAAGATTTCTGAAAGAAGGCATTGCACTCTTAACAGTTTCCTCCGATTGAAAACCGGGTTAACAATAACTTGGATCGGAAAATAAAACGAAGGGCAGTAACCTCTCTGAATGACTTTCAAATAAGTCATTAGAGCTCAAGCGTTTTCTGCAACAACAAAAAAAATAACAAGGGAAGAATACGTACGGAAAAACCTCAGTGGTCTCTCTAAACATTTTTTTCTTTCTCGCTCTCCCTCACAGACTTCCGGAGGGGCAGTGTGTGCCCTCCTCGCCACATGGGGATGGGGGTCCAGGCTAACACTATTAAAAGTGTGTTTAAATGACTTATGAGGACACGCTGGCTACAGGGGTCACCACCCAGTGTTGAACTGACAACACAGGGAAAGCGTGTGTGTGTGTGTGCGTGCTTTGGATTGGACTCTGTAACACACACACACACACACACACACACACACACACACACACACACACACACACACACACACACACACACACACACACACACACACACACACACACACACACACACACACACACACACACCATGTCTGGTCTTGCCTTAGTGGCACCGTATTCTGCTCCATCTGCTGGGTGTTTAAGCCTGCAAAGCTAATCAGGCTCTCTCCCTCTCTCTTATAAGCAAGGCACTGAGCAACAGGACAGTAGGTGGTGATAGCAGTTGTCCTCCATGCACTTCATGCTGGGGCCCTGAGCCGTAGTCGGCACGTTCCAGGATACGTTGATGTGAATATCGTGCTGGCTCAGGGCGTGCCAACACCAAAGTGGTTGCACTTGTTTAACGCAAACACCCTTGGCAGCTACATTTCAAACGTAGCTGTAAATTCTGGCACAAGGTATTTTCTGTGCTACAAAATGTTACAGATTAAAGCGCTGAATTCATTGTGACAGGTATTTGGGCCATTCTTCGCTGACAACTCGCACGTTAGGTTTATGGCACATAATAAGGAGTAGATCTAGTTTGTTCGATGTATTCAGACTATTACGGTTTTATGACAATTCAGGTCCGACTGCAATCAACTGGTTTGTGGAACTGAAAAATTCAGCAGACTTTGGCAGTGCACACTTCTACGTGTGACTCCTATAGACGGGCAATGCTTTAACCATCGGGCATCATTACAAACGCGTTACACCGCCTCCAAGAGAAGGTAAAATATCCTATGGCAAAAAAAGGAAAAGCAAAGGCTTATCCTGCGTCAGGCAAATCAGCCTGTAGTCAAACAGAACCATCGGGTTCAGTTTGACTACGATAACAGAGCAGTGCACCAAGAAGAGTGTTACAAGAAGAGCGTAACACAACACAGCACAGACGCAGTGACAAACATTTCAGTTCTGCTATTCAGGCGGAAATAAAAAAAAACAAAAACGAAAGCCTCCCTGGTTTCCCCGCAACGAACAAGGTGACCCATGCGTTGCTTTAACTACACGCTTCATAAACAACATCACAGTAAAGAGTCAAAATGCTAGAACGGTGACCGAACCGTTTTTTTTTTTTCCCACTTAATCCAGAAAAGGGGAGGGAGGGAAATAACATCCAACCCCAATTAGCAACAGAAAAGTGTTGGGGAGGGAGTTGGAAAGGGGGCATCTAAAGTAGGATGGGTTAACCGTTGCTGGCACAGCGTTGACATGAGGCCATTAAGCAGGTGTTTGAGCAGGGCCAGGGCCTCTCACATCGAGGTGGAACTCTGTGTCATTCAAGACTTTGACTTTCCTCTGGACTACAGGGGTGGAGGCAAAGGGAGGGGGGGGGGGGGGGGGGGGGGGACACGTCGGGCAGGAAAAAGGGGGTGGGCACTCGAGTGGGAGGAAGGAGAGGAAGGGCAGAATGAAAGCAAGGTGTCCGCGGAGGAGTTGAGAAGTTCATCCAGAACTTTAAAAACTTGCCACCGCGCCCACTGATTTCCCCCCACCACACCGCCGTCCTCTTCACCGGCTTTCCCCCCCCCTCTCTCTCTCTTTCTCCCCCTGCCTGGTGGACACAGAACCCGGGAGAGAGAGAGACACACACAAAGCGTGGCGAGAAAGAGACAAGAGACACACACACACAGACAGAAGGAAATAGCAACACAGAGAGAGAAACAGAAATAGAAAGAACGAGAGGGAGCGAAAGAGTGAGTGGGAAAGAGAGAGAGCATCTGGTAACATTTATCCACAAACTGAACTTTTTTCCACCCCCGAGTCTCCACCCCTAAAGAGACTTTAGAACGGAGGCCCTAAACAAAACAACAAACTTTGACTAGCGTTTTACTACGGTAAAATTTAAACTAGGTCTCGGTCACTCTCCCCCCTGTGATTGGTTCAGGTGAATCCTGTTTATGGGCATTCTTCAGCTGAGGGAGAGAAAGTTAAAGAGTTGGGGGTGGTGGGTGAAGTTAAAGAGGAAGGGCAGAGAAAGGGGGGGCAAAGCTCTTGGCACCCCCCCCCCCCCTCCCTAATAAACTTTTTCTTTCGTCCAATCAGCTGTGACTCCAGCGAGTGAACTGTTCCAAAGACTTGCTGGTTATAAACTTGAATTGGGTGCAATGATTGCTTCAGGCTGCCTGTTTGGCTTTTTAAGAAGTGTGCGTGGCTCACATATGGCTCAACTAGCCCAGCATTTGGCCTTTACCTCAGAGTTGAGGGAGAGGGTCAGAGAGAGAGAGAGAGAGAGAGGGGTTGTTGAATGAATGAGATGCAACTGAGATGTGGAGCTGGACTGCAATCTTGAACTGGTCACTATGGGCTTGTTTGCATAGCTTCCTTCCTTCGCAAGGAGAAGGAGAAGGAGAGGGAAAAAAAAAAAGTTTTAGCAACTCTGCTCATCACGTAATGTTTACTTGTCTGGGCAACGTTGCTTTGAATATTTCAGAAGGTGGAAACACAACGATCCGGTTTAAGAGACCTCTTTATTTAGCTGTGGAAGGCTGAAAAGTGAAACAACTTGTGTTCAACTGAACACACACGGGTCAAAATGGCTTGTGAACGAATAAAAAACGACAATTAATTACGAGAGCGGGCAGATTCTACTACATCCTGGCTTTGAGTCAAAACAGGCCTTATTATAAACCCCATGTGTAAGAAAACAACAAGAAAACCACAATTGTATTCACCACCAACACTCTGACTTGGTAGGAGCTCAGAAACACAGAGCCAAGCATGTAACAGCCAAGAGAGGTAGCCCCCTTGCTTGTTTGGCTGTGCCCTCACAACCACCTCCCCCCTCCTGTTGCAGAACAGAAAGGTACCATGGAGTCAAATTTCAATTAGGGAAACAATCGGCTTTAACTTTCAGGTTCCGTGCCTCCTGCAGCCTGGAGCTGGTGTGGTTGGTTCAAGCGCATGCCTGCGGGGTGATTGGACGTTTAACTTACAGCAAGAACTCGGGAGCTGCTACCGCCTTCTCTTGTTGTGCTGCGTCTGACAACACACCGAAGGAATGTAACCAACTCAGACAGCAGCGCTGCAAATATGTCGCTTTATAAAAAAAGGCAAGACAGGAGTGTGGGCAGGTATTTCAGAAACATGTGATACAACGCTGCCACTTGAAACAGCATCACACTTTCGGTGCTTGAGTATTTCAATAACAGCACAACTGTGTCCTTTTTGGTGATCCACTCGAGATGAAATAAAATCCCCATGCTTCGTCCTATTTACTACTGACTTGGGACAACTGTGTCAACGACAAACCTGCACAGAGTAGCCTCAACAGGCAATACCTAGATCACCTCTGATCTTCTCACAATTTGGTATGCTGAAAGAGTTTCTCCTCTCAAGTCCCACGAGAAAATGTGATAAGTTAATGAATTATTGAGAGCACATAGGGACTGGCAGACAAAGAGTGAAAGCTATGCACCCAAGTCACTTCTTCACCCCATCTGCCGTCAAAGAATTCCCCCAAAGATTGATTCATTGTTAATGCAGCCTGACGCGCCGTGTGAGGGAGAAAGAAAGAGAGATAAAGAGGACAGGGGGCACCATTTGCCACAAATATGAGCTGAACGCGTTCTTCGCACAGGTTCCCATAGTGGTCATCTCACCACCTACAAAAATACTGCATCCGTGGGATTTACTAATGGCATTCCGACATATAACCTACTCACAATAAAGACATCTGTACCCAGTTGAGGAATGTGCGGCGCTTGATGTATCCTAACTTCCCCAATAACACAGTTGACAGGGAGGATCACAAAAGCCAAGTTCATAATAAACGTTCAAGGGATCATCTGTATCATCACTCGGCGTGGACAATTGTGTCTACATGTTTCAGACATCACCACATAGGGACACCCGGTGGATAGGCAAGGCTGCACCGATGGAAAGCGAGATACAGCACACCTAGACAGCAACATGGGTTTCTGCCATGACTAACGTCATTATGACTGCCCATGAGCAAGCTCCGGAGGAATCCCCGTGCTGCTGGGAAAGGTGCAAACGCGAAGACTTCTTAACCATGGAAGCAGCAGGTCTATAGTATGACCCGGGGAGCAGTGCTGCTAAATACCCTGGCAAGCTTCAAATCTACTGTTAAACACGTCGATCTTTAACAGTATCCCAGTGTCTCTCAACAGTGCCTAAATATATATGTAGATGTAGGCTACTGGTAGCAGGCTGGTACCTTTAGCTCTAACGTGACATCATGTAACATGTTAGCCTATGTTACAACATGCACGTAACATGGTCCACCTCAGGCACAACATCTTAACAAATACCGATGTCCGAACATTAAAAAAAATAAACACTATGCTACAGGGTCCCGTGTGTTTTAGATCAAAACACAATCACCAGCCCGTGGCAAAGTGAGGAAAACGAGCCGTAGCGTTATACACATTGTGTACTGAAAACTTGACCATCGGAAGAACTACGTTGAGCCTATGGTGTCCTGCGAGAGTAATCCTCGACAAACCGAGAGTGCATTTCACTGGCTACAGTGTTGCAAAAGGTCGAGCCGTAAAAGTAAAAGAAGTTATTCGGCGAAATAAAACGAGGATATCTTGGATTGGTTACAAAGATTACCGTATTCTACCTGTTTACATACAAAGGAGTTCACACTAGTATCGACGTACATTCATCTCCCAGCGCCGAATCCGCGGTGTGATGCTCTGCTCGCTATCCAGTCGTAAACTTTGTATCACATTATTTAAAAAAAACACACTGCTACCGAAACAACCCAAAACTAAACGGGGGAGACAGGTAAGCGGAACGAGAAAGAAACCTCTGGTTAAGAGTTGAGAACACGGCGAACACACCACAACAGAGGGACGGTGCGACTGCTCGTTGTATCACGGTAAAACCCAGACTGCTTAGCAAAGGACTAACGCTGCAAACTGCTTCGCTAAGGGGCTAAGAGTAAACCATAGTGCGGTAAAAATCGCTCGGTTTCTCGGTACAATAGAGACACCTTAGTGGCTTAAATGGTTGAAAACTCACCGGCCTCTGTGATTTCATTGAGTAGACCAGTCTCTCTTTTTCGCGTCTATGAACTCTCCGCCATCTTCAGCAGGACTGTTTGTTTAAATGGAAAACACTCCCAAAGCGCAAGAAGCCAGCTTGTGGAGAAGCGAGGCGCCTTCTGGGTATCGTAGTTCCTCTTCCCCCGGCTCCCTGTTACGAGGAACGTCTCATTCTGAGACTAAACTACACAAACAGAAATACACGTAGGTGAGAAGAGCAGCAGTCAAGGATATTATTGGTGGGAGGCGAGGGGGGGAGAAGAGAGATTCTTAACGCATCAGTTTATTTATAGGCGCTCTCTATGCGACCATTCACATCACAAAAAGTAAGAAACGTAAAAAAGGATATTGGTAATTTGTGATAGCTGGATTAACAATTGAATAGGTACCATCATAATAGGTATAGGCTATGATATATGAACGACCTCGTGATAAATTGTGCAGTGGACTTAGTTTTTAAAGGCTTCATATAAATCATGTTTTCCATGTTCTGCATAGTAGGCTAACTATACCAACTTACTCTTACGCATTTGCGTCACATTGGCCTAGTCAAAAGTTAAGTGACTTGGTAATTTATTGCAGCAGTATCCATCAATTATGTCAGCTATTAAACATGCATCGTCTACTCCAACACAAGTGGGTCCCGTCCATATGTGTAGGCCTATTCAAAGACACGTTTAATTTGGTTTCAATATTCAACATCTGAAACTAGGTGTGTATAAGGGACTTGCACCGGCAAACTAATTGCCGGGTAGGCTACGACTAGCTGTATGGCCTCTGCATAACAGCTATGGAAGATGGAAGAAACTGTCTCCATGGTGATATGTAAGACACACTCGTGTAGAATTTCAACTGCTGGGGGGGGGGGGGCAACGTCGGGAGGGGGAGGGGAGGGGACGGGTTGGGGCGGAGAGGAGGCAGTGATAATTAGTCCTTCACTTGCGCTTTCCTTTCGGCACATAATTCCATAAACAATCACCGTTTTAAGGTCTATACAATGAAAATTGAGGTTTCCATTGAAAACCAAACTTTATTAAGCTTCCCGTGGAAAAAAGTTATCCTTTTCTTTTTGGATAAAAGTCTCAACAAAGTGAGAAGAGATTGGTGAAGTTCATTGCCTCCGTCATACAATTCCCAACATGTTGATTCAACTGTTTGAGTTTGCCATTGGCAAATTATAGGCTATAAATATTTACATTAGTAGTCCATGACATGTCACCAATGGCCTACTTCTAACTTGCAAATAAGCTATACAATATTGTGTACGCTATGCTGTTTGCTGGATATTTTATGGGTTGTGGTCTATAGCTATTATCCTTCGGCTCTACACCACACACGGTGCCCTTTTTACTGCATGCGATTTGTATGATTTTTTGTGAGTGTGTGTGAGAGAGAGAAAGAGAGGGGAGAGAGAGAGAGAGAGAGAGAGAGAGAGAGAGAGAGAGAGAGAGAGAGAGAGAGAGAGAGCAGGAGAGAGAGAGGGAGCAGGAGAGAGAAAGAGCCTCAATTACATTCCACAGAGACCTAAGCGGGGCCCATAGCCCTCTGTTTGTGCCCCTTCCCCCACAAAACACAGAAGACTGACCTCCCCCTCCCTGTCAGTGAGACACTTATCCCACCCCCATCCCCACTTAGCCTCTCCACGTTGAAAGGAGATAACAGTTTGAAAGGACAGGAGATAGCCCTATAATCATTAATGTATTCAGATGGGTTTACCTGCAAACAACTAACAGCGTGCCTCCCCATTGCTCCAAACAGCGGCCCTTCCCCCGCGACACGACCAAGATGACGCAAAACTACACACAACCACCAAGAGCAAACCGGGATAATTAAAACGAAAAACGGCTCAAGTTAGTCAACCCAATTACAGAAACAAGATCGGATGCCAGAACACAAAGCAGAAGGTTAGTTTATTAGATGCTATTAGGCTGGGTCAAAGTATTTGTTACACATTTCTAATACATAGCGAAATAAATACACTTAACAATAAGGTCAATAAATAGGTCCCATTAAAATAAATATTTCGACGTGCATAGATTGGGACACTAAGCATCGTTTACTATGTGATTTGTGCGCAGGCCTCTCATGGTAGGCCTACTGTTTGCTCTTGAGCTTCGGCTGACACGTTCGGCAATGAAAAAAAAAAAACGTAGTTGAAAAGCAGGGATCACATGGCAGGCAGCCCACATTTTATGGTAATTTGCAGGCAAAACGCAAACAAGCCCGACATTGCCATCTACAGCATGATTCCTGCATTTATATGGCGGGGTGGTCTTCGGTGTGTTTTCTCATGTTGCACACATCTATGGTGACCGAAAGACAATACTGGTCAACTGTTTAAAATGTGTTTTGTTCTTCAAACCGCGTCACGTCTAACTGAGGCAAACTTTACATGCAGGAGCCGAATCGTTTTCTCACCGTGCAATTTTAGAACGAGTCAAACTGGGTCGTCTTAACTATTGCCTTACGATTAAGGGCAATTCTATGTAGCCTACTTCAAACAAATGTGCCCCTTGTAAATTATATACCAAGGACTTTATAACTGCGCCTGCTTTTCTATACCAACGACACTAGAATAAAACCATCGAATATTTTTTTGGCATACCGTTTTATAATGCGGTCGTTATATAAAGCCGTAATTAATTCTACCCCCCTCTTGGCTTTAGCTAGTCCCTGTTGAAGATCTTGTATCAACTGCACTACTACTATGATGGCACAAGGGGTCGCTTCTTTACTGCAGCCTATAAAGGACTATTATAAGTAGGTTAATGTTATATTTCTAGATCACTCACCCCACAGGACAGTGTTCCTAATATAATCAACTAAAACAATGTTTATTTAATTCATGAACTATTTGTTCACTTCATTCAAGACTACATTCTTGCAGTGTCATGGTCTACTATATGTAGATATAAAAAAGACAGAGAGATAGACAAGGATCAGACTTTAACCTCTATTCAATGATGTTGTTGACAATAGGGTAAAAGGAAGTGGCTACTGAACATTCTGTTTCGGCTACTTCAAGCTTCAGAGTGGAAATCAATAAGACCAAAAAACAAAACATTACATGAATAACCATCTTGCTTCAGCTCTACAGCTAATAACCTTCAGATAAATCATAGCGAAGTATACAATGTAGGAAATAAGAGACCAGAATCTGTAGGTTATTAATTCAGGGCATGTATATATGAAGTCAGATGGATTGTGAAATTAGAAGATTAGAGGTTTAACTTATTGGCAATAACCTAACATATGATCCTGGCATGTTAACTATTTGTGCTGCTTTCTGGCTCTAAGTAAATACAGCCACTTGGAGCCTACTTGGCCTGGCCCTGTATTTGTATAACAGGTTTTTTTCTTACTTCCTGTCAGGGACAGTTTAACATTTGGGTGTGATCTAGTGAGACAAAGGTTTCCATGAGCGTGTAGGCCTCAGGCCTGTCCATATGCACACATGTTATACTTGTCCCTGTAGGAGAAAAGATGGGTTACATAACATAACCAGCTAAAGAATCCTTAACAGCTGTGGGATGTGTTCTCTGCAGCAAGTTAATTTGTGCGCTGGCTGTGGTGCTTTTATTGCTTTTTGATTCAGGCCCTGATCCTCTCGTTCCTCTCACAGCGCCCCAGACTGCCGACGTGCTAAACAATAGCGAGGCAGCCAGGAAGTGCAGTGGCCAATCAGCGGCCCCCTTACATTTCCCTCCGCGGCAGTGGCCACTCCTGGCGGGCCTTTTATGAGTGCAGTAGATCAGACAGCTCTGAGAATCGAGGCTGTGCTCTGAGCAGGGTGAGGGCTGACAAGGCTGTCCTCCATGTTTAAATAAGCATTGATACATCACACAGAGTTTGTTAGCCATGCATCCACAGAGGTAAGCATGATTTTCCTTATTTTACTACTCTGTTGACGTGGCACCAGCCAATGTGTGAGATCCATGTCCCTGAGTCATGCAGGTTCGTCTTGACATACAGGGGGGAGAGAGAGAGAGAGGGAGGCTCTCTGCCTGGCACCTCACGTACAGTGTGGTGTGTGTGAGCCCGGAAGAAGGAACAGAGCACACCAGTCATGAGACAAGATGACTTCCCGCGACACAGAGGAGGAGATTTAATGGATGATCATTATTGACCTGAGGGAAGACAGTTTCCTCTGGGGCACTTGGGTGGATAGGATTGCGGCGTGGGAAGCAAGAGGCAAGAGATCCAAATCCAAGGCTGCCTGACCTGGCCTCTCAAAATGGCAGGCCGTTGCTGAAGAGTTCTTCAGCAGCAGCAGCAGCAGCAGGAGAGGAGAGAATGGGGAGCTGGTGTTTGGTGGGGAGGGAAGCAGCGCTGCTATTAAGACATGGTTAAACTGACAACACAGCAAGAACTGGGGCTGGAGCATAGATAGGCGGTCAGATGTGTGGCTTCTTTTGGGAAAGAGACTTGCCCTTTTTTTTTTTTTTTTTTCCTCCCATGTTTTTTTCTGCATCACAGTTCTCACCGTCACGTCCCCTTTTTTTGACCACCATAAGAAAACCATGAGACCCGTATTGGGAAGGCATAGTCCTGGGAACCCCAGAGACTACTGATCCCTAAAGTCAAAGGAGGGTGCTTGTTTTCTAATCCTAGTCTATTGATTCCGGGGTTATAGAGAAGTTGAATGGGCCCAATGGTGTGCTCGGTGGGAGTTCTGTGTGCAGTAGCCATTTGAGCAAGCTTCCCCTTTCTGTCCCTCATGCTTGAAGAATTCTGGGTAATGGTATGCGAGAGGAGTGGAGGACGATAAGGAAAAATGAAGGAAATTGCAGTGCAGCCTTTCTCCCCCACAGTAGCAGGAGCACGAGCTGGGACCTTGGACTAGGTGAGGCTCGCACACGTGACACACGTCGACCGTGACATATCGACCAACCCCGTCCAGAAAGGCGACGTTGTTGTCATGAATCCCCGCTGCATGTCTTATTTGTGGATCCTGATTGGGCCATCGCCTGTTGACATAGAAACTATCTTAGCCTAGATCAGGGGACTGCTGGCCTGGATATAACGGCTGCCATTGAATTTTTGCCTCACCGTGGTCCGGCAACATCCTGTATTTATTTCAACCTGAAAATCTTTTCAGAGCCGGGGGGCTTTTTTGTGAATGGGGAGTTTTGGTAATGCCTCTAATCCTTTCATTCCCCGCCGGCGTGAGTACTTAGATCGACGTTCGTTTGTCACAGAGTCCTCATTATAGCTGGTCCTCATGGTTAAATTATTCAACGATGAACCAGCCTGCCCCAGGTTTCCTGGTGACCTTCATGGCCCTTGGTTGTCCTCCTGTCTGCACAGAACCTTGACAACCTTCTGGTTTGAATAAGGGTCGTGTTTACCGAAGAGGTTGCTTCAGTTTGGGCATTCACTTTGTGAGCTTTCTGGTTATATCATAAATATTACTGCAAACTACCAGTTATATGATATATTATGTTTGTATTAGTGACGTGCAGGCAAATGGGGGCTCCTGACTCTATATCCTGACATTGTGTGGATCAATCTAAAATAATTGTTACCCATGTTTACATGGACAAAATTTCCTGGGAAAAATAACTAGTGTCCAATACTCCTCCCAATCATTTTTTTGTAACAAAGAATTTGATACACAAAATGACACTTTGTGAGAGAGTTTGTGTGACACGGTCGTATCGAAGATATGGTTTGATGCAGTACAACAATCTCTGGTACATACATCTATCTCATGAGAGCATTGGGAAGTCAGTGGGAAAGGATTGTTGGCAGCCGCCCGCCTGTGTGTTTTGGACTAGTAAGGGCCTGTGACATTTTCCGTTCTGTCTCATTGTTAAGGCCATCGCTGCTGCTTTTCAGCAGGCTGGTCCTCTGGTGTATGTGGGCTGCCTACAGCAGTCTACTGAAGCGCACACATCTACTGCCTGTAGTGTGCACAGCAGGCAGAGAGAGAGAGAGAGAGAGAGGGAGGGAGGGAGGGAGGGAGAGAGAGAAAGAGAGACGGAGAGAGAAAGAGTCTTCAAAATGGACGCCTCACATACACATACACACGTACGCACACACCCACCCACACTGTCTCAGAGCACAGCCAGGGAGGGGAATCCGATCTGCACTGTGTCAAGGCTGTGGAACAGGATCCTCCATATTTGATAAAAGACCCAGCAGCCACCGTGGTCCATATGGGTTGTAGGGCAGCGAGGGACTTGGATATTTCAGGGTGGTTTTTAGCTGTTTGCCGAGGAGCAGTCCTCTCTGCATTGCAGCATTGTGGCTGAGGAGAGAGTGGGGAGCAGAGAGCTCTGTGTGGCACACTGAGCAACGTCGCCCAATCAGGTACCTCCGTGTGGTGCTCAAACCAATCGGCAGCTCAGAGCTGAGGTTAAAGATTGACAATCGCAGCAGAGAGCGGCGGGGAGAGAAGGCCCCTGTGGGAAACCAGGACCTGACGTTTGCCTCATTCTTCCAACGGCCTGAATAATCATAACCGCTTATAATACTGCTAGTGACAATAAGAGAGAACTAATGACACAGGCCGAAGAATCTGTGTGTGAGTAAAGATTTAAAAGGTAGGCTGTTATTTCCTACATTTAACTATGGATGCTGATGTCACTTGGGTGGGTGTGGAGATCGAAATTGAATTTGCCTATGATTCATTCAAGTGTGTATTTGAATTGTGTTTTTTCTTCCCTGGCGAAGGGACTCTGTTGATGTTGTTGTCATTTTGTCTAATTCTATTCTTACCCCGGCGTTAATCACGTGAGGATGTTGCTGAGGAAGATGCTTTGGCACATGCAGGACAGACAGCTCTATGGGTGAAGAGGAGGCCGTGGAAAAACAGTTCCCCGCTCTCCCTGTTTGTCTCCGCAGAGCTAATCTTCCACACGCCTATCATTTTCTCTCCTCAGTGATGGAGGGATGTGAGGAGGAGGAGGAGGAGGAGGAGGAGGGGAACGAAAGGCAGACAAACAAACAGAGTGAAGGCAGCGCAGTTTCGAATCCACTGCTCTTTTTTCCACCGTTGATGTGCATGCATGACATTCTCAATCTGCACATTCAAAACCTAGGGGGATCTGTTTTGACTTTCCCTCAGTTCCAAAGCCACACGTGGAAAGAGGAAGGAGCAGCAGGAGTCGGGGGGAAAAGGGCTTCAACAGTAACACTAGGGTACCTGGAAACCTAGGCGAGTTCATGTCGAGCTTATGCAGGGCAATTATTTGTGTGGAAGGTTTTCGCCAAACATTTCCTGGAACTGCACGTTGTGGCGATCCGGGCTCTGAACGTGTAACAGAATATGAGATATGGCCGCGGCTTGATCACATGACTATGAGGAGTCTCCTGTCGCTCTCTCCGTGGACGTAGTTTTTGTTTTTGCCTTTAATCGGCCACACACACGGTGAAACGGTGTATCAGTATCAGCCAGTTTCATTGGCACGACAAATGTGTTTGTGGAACATGGTCAGAGATGGATGGTGTATTTCCAATACACTGGTTATGTGGTCGTATGCATTTTATGACTAGCTCTTGAAAATGCTTTTGGTGATTGTATCTTAATGGGTGATCTCCTTTTATTTGTAGCTTTCTATGAAATGATTAAGCTAAATGTAAACACTTCAAAGAGGTCTACCAGACACAATGATGGATGTATAATCCATCTCTGAGTGAAGAGTGGCAGCAATCAGACCAACTGATTTGGTTGACGTTGGGGGTTTCTGTCTCCTTGGCTTCTGACCTTTGACCTCAGCCCTAGCCTTCTGAACAAATGTATATATATATTGTATTCATTTCATATTCTTTTTACATAACATATATAGTGTTTATTATATTTTTATAATAACCACAATAACTATAATCACTGCATTTCCATTATATTATTATTGGCATTGTTTTCGATAATAATAATTCTAACAATAATAATAGTGTAGCTAATATTTACGCCTGAGCCTGATGTGACAGAGGCTCTGTAGTAAGTCCTAGTGGCGGATGAAGGTTTGACGATGCCTCTCTCTTCTCTCTTCTCCCTTCCTCTTGTGTGCCAGTGTGTCTGAGGAGGAGGAGGAGGAGGAGGAGGAGGAGGAGGCGAAGAATGAGACAGACACTGTAGAGGGAATGGAGATCTCAACACGATCCAAAGGTAAGAGGACACCATGTACGTAGGACTGTTTTTAGAGTGCACAGTGGGGCTATTTTTGTACATGACGACATGGGGAAGACGCTGCTGCCGTGATGCCGGGCGACAGTGCGCTCCGGTTCTGGCTTTGTGGCAGCATGGACTATGTGTGTTGTGTCTTGTGTATGCTTGTGTGTGTGTGTGTGTGTGTGTGCCTGCAGCGAAAGAAAGATGGAGGATCTGGCTTTCACAGTGCTTGTTTTTTGCATTTCGCTTTGTTTATATATATATATATATATATATATATATATATATATATATATCTATACCCATTATAAATTGCCTCTGTTACCACGGTTACTGCTCACATACAACTCACACACACAGTCATCAGTCACACACGGCCACAGTGCTCAGGTATAGGTGTGCTGATGAGTCACACACACGTTATTCAACGTGAGTTACGATCACCGGCGCGTCCATCCATCCGTCTGGCCACCACGTTGATACAACCCTTTTTTTTTTTTTTTTTGCCCAATGTCAGCAGTTTCAGACGTGGGGTCCGGGGTGGAGCGCGTTGCCCAGAAACGCAAGGTGCCAAGCCCCTCCCAGTCGTCCAATGGCCATGGCTCGTCGGCAGAGACGGCGGCCCCGAGCCCCTCCAAGAAGAAGAGGAAGCCGGGGGCGCTGGGCGGGAACAAAGACCAGGTAGCGCTTCTGCCCAACCAACCTCTTTCAGTACTTTATATACACGATAGTGGTGTCAGGGAGGGTCTCGATGCTGAGCGGTAAATAGCAATGTATTGACTAATTAACACGCATAGTGGGATATGCATAGTGACAGGTAATGGTTTCTCCTATGAGTCGCACTTTTACGATGAATAAATAGAAGCACATTTATCTGTTGATGAAGTGCTGTCATCAACAGCGTTGCTTGGTGTGTACCAAAACAGAGATTAGGAATCTCACACACACAGATCTCACTAATACAGATATCAGCGTAAGACTCAGCAGTCGTGTTCACAGACACCCATGTCTGTGAATATCCCGGATTCGGACCGCGGTGCCCTCCCAAACTTAGCCTGGCTCCGCCCCGCCTCCGTACTTCCCCTCAATTTTCATTTCCCTTCAGTACTATGTCTGGGTTTGCGGTATTTTCGCAGGTTTTCTGCAGCCAATTTTTTGGGCTGTCCAATCAGCAAATAGGGAGTGGATGAGAATGTTGACGTTGAGGTTGTGCGTGACGCTAGTTTGAGTTGTAGTCAAACGTCAGCGAGTGGTTATGGCAGATCCAGAGCGGCACTGGGTGGCAGATCTTAATAGTTTCAAACTCCAACAGACACCCGCCTTCAAGTGGGTTAACGTTCGTCAATGGAGAAAGGCCAGACTCTCTCTGTGCAAATGAAATGAAGTACGAGATTCTGGTAGGACCAGAGCTATCCCAAACTCTCTTGTCTCTTGTCCCTCTCTTGTCCCTCCCCCCCCCCCCCCCCCCCATCCATCACTCCAGTCGGAGCTGCGGCACGGCCCCTTCTACTACGCCAAGCAGCCGGCGCTCAACACGGACCCCGTGGACACGGCGCCGCAGGACGGCCGGAACGACTTCTACTGCTGGCTGTGCCACCGCGAGGGCCAGGTGCTGTGCTGCGAGCTGTGCCCCCGGGTGTACCACGCCAAGTGCCTCAAACTGCCCGCCGAGCCCGAGGGAGACTGGTTCTGTCCCGAGTGTGAGGTACTACTCACCACTGGGGGAATAGATCAACCACTCAACCCCCGCTTATGAACGCCTATAGTCTCACCCCGCGGGAGTTCATGTGTTTGTCTGCAGGGGAGGTTAACTTGATGAGGCTGAAATGTATTTTGGGATATAGGTGGTGCTTTTAATGTGTGCATACAGCTTATGGATAGTTTCCCAAATGTATTGAAAACACTGTTGGTCTAGAGGGGCACTGATACACAGATAACATGTGTGATGATAGTCAAGCAATTACTAAATCGAAAACTGTTTATAAAGTGAAGAGTTTATAACTTTCTTCTTCTCTTTTTTCTCTTTCTTTTTTTTTGTGTGTGTTCCAGAAAATAACAGTCGCCGAGTGTATAGAGACTCAGAGCAAAGCCATGACGATGCTCACCATAGACCAGCTATCGTTCCTGCTAAAGTTTGCCCTGCAGAAGATGAAGCAGCCAGGTGTAAGTACCCTCCTCGGTCCCCCAGGGGAGACGGCAGCACGGCCGTGCCCGTGGCTCGGAGCCGCTCTCGACCGTTCTCTCAGGCTACGCGCGCTTCCTATTTAATTTCTGCTTTCCCGATTGTTCATCGAAGGTAACCGCATTAATGGTCTGTGGCTTGTCATTTGGACAAGTGATCCTAAGTACGCTTTCGCAAACAACAGCATCAAAGGGTGTCATGTGTTTTTTTTTGTTTTTTGGTTTTGCTTTTTCGAGACGAATCTCGGATGTCCCGTATTTCTTTTGTGCATGTTATATTGGAACATCGATTTGCATGTTGGCTATAATAAACCTTTGATAACACCACTTAACCAACCACCACCGTGGCCTCCCTGTAAACCCGTCGCCGTACGCTGCGATGCAACAGACAAGGTGTTGGTTGGTGGTGGTATACAGCTGCCCCTCTCACTCTCTTTCAGGACCACCCCCGCTTGTCATCTCACCCCCCCCATGCAGCTTCCACGCAGAGAAAGACTTTTAATTGGGTAATCCATCACACCACTAACAAGACCCCATCCTTACTCCTGCCTCTGCTTGTCTCTCTCTCTCTCTCTTTCTCTCTCTGTCTGTCAGTCTGTCTCTGTCTCTCTCACTCTCTCTCTCTCTCTTCTGCTCCAAGCGGCTTTTCCTAGAGCTGCATGGTGGTAGTATGTTTATGTGGTTAGCCGTTACTGGTTTAAGTTTAAGTTTAAGGCTGTTAGGCTGTCTCCTGTTGCGGTTAAACATCATAGTTGTTTTCACTTTCTACTGCCTGCTACAGACCGAACCCTTCCAGAAACCTGTCTCTCTGGAACAGCATCCAGATTATGCTGAGTATATTTTTCACGCGATGGATCTTTGCACACTAGAGAAGGTAAAACACGAATCTTATGCTTACAGCGGTTTTAAAAGTAACTATGTTTATTGACCCACAAATACATTTCCAATCAGGCCTTTTCTTCTTCTTTGTACTTAAGAACATAAAAAAGAAGATGTATGGATGTACAGAGGCCTTCTTGGCAGATGCCAAATGGATTTTACACAACTGCATAATATACAATGGAGGTAAGATAAATCTTTTTGCTTTTTTGGAATGATTTCATTATTCATTCTTTTTGATTAACACGATTATCTCCTTTCTCTAGGCAATCACAAACTCACAGCAACGGCTAAAGTAATAGTCAAAATCTGTGAACACGAAGTAAGCATTTATATCTATGTAATCTGGTGAATAATGGGAATGAGGATGGCATCGTAATACTTCAGTGAGTGAATCCTTTTATTATTGACTTGCAGATGAACGAGATTGAAGTTTGTCCTGAGTGCTATTTGTCAGCATGCCAAAAGAGGGACAATTGGTTCTGTGAGCCGTGTGTAAGTCACACTTTTTTTTTTTGTTTTCCTCAAAGTACTACCTGAGCTTCATTGTTATTCACACTCTCTCACTTTTTTTTCTGTGTCTGCAGAGTAACCCCCATCCTCTCGTCTGGGCTAAACTGAAAGGATTTCCGTTTTGGCCCGCCAAAGCTTTGCGAGACAAAGACGGACAGGTGGACGCCCGCTTTTTCGGACAACATGACAGGTACCGTCCTCATGCTTTGGTCTCCCTGAGCTTGAAAGGCGTGTATATATTTAAAACATTTGTTTTGGGCTGTTGAACAGGGAAGCCTTTTGCTTTGAAACCTTTTCCTCTAGGGCGTGGGTCCCATTGAACAATTGCTACCTCATGTCCAAAGAGATTCCCTTTTCTGTGAAAAAGACCAAGAGCATCTTCAACAGTGCCATGCAAGAGATGGAGGTCTACGTGGAGAACATGAGGAAGAAGATCGGCGTCTTCAACTACGCCCCCTTCAGGACGCCCTACACCCCCGACAACAACTTCCAGATGCTGCTGGATCCCTCCAACCCGTCGTCCACCTCGCTCAAACCCGAGAAGCAGGAGAAGATCAAGATGAACTTTGACATGACCGTGTCTCCCAAGGTGCCCCTGGTCCGGAGCCTCGCGTCCGCCCCGGGTATGGCCGGGGGCGCGGCGGCGGCGGCGGGCCGGAGGATCTCCATCAGCGACCTGCCCCGCTCCCCCATGAGCACCAACTCCTCCGCCCACACGTGTTCCGACGGCGAGCAGGAGTCGGCAGACAAGCCCCAGACCAAAGGCCCGAGTTACCCGTATGGCACCGGGGAGGAGTCCATGGACTGCACAGGTATCTCCCAATGTGTGTGTTGGAACTGGTTTCAGTGCTTGGGATTCAGCTGATGCCTCTTTTTACGTTATGATTTAGAATATTATGTATACATTTTTTATAGCGTCTTCGGCATACACGCGACCCACTCCCATAAGCTCTTCCTCAGACACCCCCAAACCTTTCCCTTCTCCAGCTCCGTGCCCGCCGGCGGTCGCAAAGCAGGAGAAGCCTCTCCCCACAGCAAGTATTCTAAACCTCAACCTAGGTGATTACCTGAGTTACACTTATTTACTCCTTACGCAAGGAAAATCACAACACAGACACATTGCTAATCTCTACGTTTGCTGGTTTTGATGCTAGTTTTTTTTGTTGTTGTTTGTGTTTTGGAAAGATCGCAGCAAAGCAGAGATGGACCTGAAGGAGTTGAGTGAGACGGTTCAGCAGAAGCAGGGAGCAGCCCCGGTTCTCACCTCACCGAAGAGACAGATTAAGAGCCGTTTTCAGCTCAATTTGGATAAAACCATTGAAAGTTGCAAAGCACAGCTGGGTGAGTGTAGCCCATGTTCGGTGGCACTGCAATGAAGAAAGCAATGCAGAGTATTATCTCAATCGAAATTGCGATCGAAGGACTCGCAACGCAAACCTTTGATTGGCTGCACTGGAAGCAGGTTTGATATTCGTCTCATTTTAACCGTTTGCTTTCCAAAAGGTATAGATGAGATCTCTGAAGATGTGTATAAGGGTGTGGAGCACAGCGACTCGGAGGAATCCGACAAATCCGACTCCAGCGACAGTGAAGAGGCCAGCGATGAGGAGCGGAAGCCAAAGGACGCTCCCGACGCTCCGGCCAGCGACCAGACCCCGAAGGAGCCTTCTGTGTCCACGGTCCCCGAGCCCTCCCCCCGCCGCAAAGACACGGAGAGCAGTCCTGAACACACAGCGGCGGGGTCAAAAACGGCCTCTGATTCGTCCAGTCCCCCAGCAGCAGCAGATGACACGACGAAAGACGGCCCGGCCACCGACGGTGATAAGAAGAGCCCAGACAGGACTAAAGGGGCCTCGGCGTCCCCTGTGCCTCGAGAGAAGCCCCAGTTGAAAGAGGCGGCGCAGCGGCCTGTCCCAGTAGAGGACTCGGACTCTGAGAGGGAGCTGGTCATCGACCTGGGAGAGGAGCAGGCCGGGAAAGAGAAAAAGAGAGCTAGAAAGGACAACATCTTGGCCACCAAGTCAACTCCTGCTAAGGTAGAAGGTAAGAGTTGCAATTTCAATTGACTTTTTATTTATAAAAGAAAACATTGAAAGTAGGGATGGGTCAGAATATTAGATTATTCGATTATTCGTTCCCGAGGGTCAAAGCCGATTTTTAACATTTGGACCGTTAACATTTTTTATTATTATTAATCATGTACAGAAAAACAATATACACAATACACAAGCATAAATATTAATATATATGCATACAACACAAACACTGATCACTGTTAAAGTTAGTTTTTTTTTCCGTTAAAGATATTAAGTGATTTCTTGCTGATCCATGGCTGCCTTTGTGAATGTCGGCACACATCGAATAATCGATTATTTGTTCATACCACCCACTAATTATTCGACCATGAAAAATTTTAGTTATTCACATCCCTAGTTGAAAGTGCAGAAGTAGCTGGTCTGGGGTGTGTCCTTCCCAAGCACACAAATTTCATGAACTAGCTGATATTTCTCCCCACGTAGGCAAAGTCCAACCGGTGCCGGTCGCCCTTTCCCAAAGCCCCGCTGGCCCCTCCACCTCCACCTCCACCACCTCCAGCGCCGCCCCGCAGCCTTCCCCGCTGGCCATCCCCGTGACCATGGTCCCCCTCCCCGCCACCTCCCCTGTGGTCATCAGCGCCGCCCCGCTATCCACCGCCACCCTGACGGCCGCCCCGCCCTCCGCCCCGGCCGCGCCCACGCCCACACCCACGCCCGCGCCAACGCCCACGCCCGCGCTGAAGAAGCAGCGGCCCCTGCTGCCCAGAGAGACGGCGCCGGTGGTGCAGAGGGCGGTGGTGTGGAACCCCACCGCCAAGTTCCAGACCTCCTCGCAGAAGTGGCACATGCAGAAGGTCCAGCGGAACCAGCAGCTGAACCAGCAGCCCGCCGCCGCTGCCGACTCCACGCAGCCGCAGGAGGGCTCGCCGGGGGCCGGCCTGGCCCCGACGCCGCCGGCCCCGAGCCAGGCCATGGCGGTGGCAGCGGCGGCCACCGCCCCGCCGCTGACCCCGTCGCAGCCGGCGCAGAGCACTCGTTACCAGACCCGGCAGGCGGTCAAAGGTACCCGCCGCACTTTGCAAATTACATCCGCGCAGCTCTGTCCCCTGGATGGATATGAATAATTGTTAATAATGATATTAGATTTCCTTTTTTTTTTTTTGCACTTTTCTTGAACCAAATGCTACCGGATGACCCACGGGTGACTAATGTAGACGTTTGAGAAACCCCTGGTGCTCACTCATTATTATAATTATTATAATTTTTCTTTCTAGCAGTTCAACAGAAAGATAGTCCATTAAGCAGTTCATCTTCGTCAGCCGTTACCCTAGTGACCAGCAGCACAGCGTCTGCGGCGATGGCGGCAGTGTCTAGCACAGCGTGCTCCTCCTCCTCGATGCCAGGCGATGTGCAGATCCCCATTGCCTCGGCAGACGTGGCAGCAGATATTGCCAAGTATACCAATAAAGTAAGTAAGGATCACCCATATAAATCACACAGGTTCTGTGAAGAAAGTAGCCTGTATTTATTCTGATTAGGGATTCTGCCTAGGTTTTGTTTCTCATGGTTATTAACCACAACGTAATAACTTGAACCACTCATAACTCATGAACCACATGCAAGCCACATTCGCGGTAATTGATAATGGATAATAAAGATAATAATTTAAAATGTTGTCTGTCGTCTGTTGTCATAACTCAAATCGCAACCTATTTATATTATGATCTGTCGTTCCAGATAATGGATGCAATCAAAGGAACAATGACTGAAATCTACAACGACCTTTCCAAAAGTACCTCAGGGAACACAGTAGCAGAGGTTGGTCGGTTTCATCAGCGCCCCATAGATTGAACAACACAACAACGTCCTCTGCAGTAACACGGCGTTTTTTTTCAAAACCGTTGCTGTTGTTTTGTTTTGTTCCGACAGATACGGCGGCTAAGAATCGAAATAGAGAAACTCCAGTGGTTACATCAGCAAGAGTTATCGGAAATGAAGCACAACCTGGGTAAGAGTTATTTCAATTTGTCCTTTGATCCGACCGTGTTGACACGAAGCCGCTCATCACATTGAGTCCTGTTACAACCCGGCTATCCCAACGCGGTGCAGAGCTGACCATGGCAGAGATGAGGCAGAGTCTGGAGCAGGAGAGGGAGCGGCTGGTGGCGGAGGTGAAGAAGCAGACGGAGGTGGAGAAGCAGCAGGCGGTGGACGAGACAAAGAAGAAGCAGTGGTGCGCCAACTGCAGGAAGGAGGCCATCTTCTACTGCTGCTGGAACACCAGCTACTGCGACTACCCCTGCCAGCAGGCGCACTGGCCCGAGCACATGAAGTCCTGCACGCAGTCAGGTAAACGGCCGGCCTGCGTGTGTGTTAGTGCCACTCCAGGCCATCAGCGCACCTGGTGGTCCAGAAGGGGCACTGACTGAACGCAGCTTACAATGTGTAATAATAGTCAACAATTAATTAATTGAACGGTGGCAGTGCAATCACCGTTTAATTTGTTATAATGTGCAGCACTAAAGGCGTTCTGCCAAACGGCTCAGATTAAATGGAGACCGATTGAGCATTTGATGAGAAAAAAAAAAATCTAAAAACCCCATGAGTATGATTTCAAGGTTTTTCCCCCATTAAGTTCTCTAGCGTCTTAACTGATATTTTCACCTCCATCAAACATAAAAGATCAGATGCTTTGTTTTTTTGTTGTTGGTTGTTTGTGTGTCTTTTGATGAAAATACACATTGCATGTGCTGGCCTACACATCATTAATAGTTAATCAGTATATAACTGATTGATCGAAATATATTCAATCATATGAATTGTATGATATTCATGTGGCATCAGACACGGGTCATTTAGGAGCAGGTAAGGGTTAGGCATCTAAATAATGACTACAGCTACAGCTGGGGACACGTGGCACACCCCAGACCTCTACACATGTTTCTCAAATGACATGCACGGCGTTTGTGTTAACATGTTTTTTTTCCCGCTTGTTTGCCCTGATTCCAGCCACTGCCCCCCAGCAGGAGGTAGAGACCGAGCCTCCAGCAGAGGGTTCAAACAAGGGTTCCGGTCCACCAAACAGCGTCCCCGTGGCCCTCAGAGAACCCGCGGCCCCCCCTCTGTCGGACAAAGACAGCGGCGTAGAGAAGAGCTCAGAGACTGTTAGTCATAACACATCTTTCCAAACTTGACTATGTACAGCTGTAAAAAAAAAAAAATAACAACAACAAAAAAAACGAAATGCTAAAATACAAACTCTGTCAGCTGTGGGATCAACCTTTTAGGATTGCTTGTTTGCCTCCTTTCGTTTTTTTCCTCTTTTTATGGACCGCTGTACAACACCCTGAGCTCAACGGACTCAACTCATTTCAATGTTACCAAATGCACATAAGGACTACATGTCCCGTGATCCGATTTATATATTTTTTTGCCACTTTTCTTTGCCAGTGCCAATAAAGTGGACAGCATAAGCAGACGTTATGTTTTGGGGAAGAATTTATCATGGTTATGAAAAAGAATATCTAAAATAAAACCATACTGGCCACATTATTGTTTTTGCTCGAAGGACTATCGAAAGGAATGTCTGTGGATTTCTGTAATATATATTTATTATGGTTATTGTAATATTGCCTCATGTATAGTAAAGAAAAAGTTTTTTTTAATGTGGGAAAGCCTGTGATTTTCAAAGATTGTTTTGTCATATTCTCAATGTCCTTGTTATTTCTTGTCTCAACTCAACATAACATCTTGTAGCAGTCTGTCATTATAGGATAAACCCCAAATTATATTGTAATTATAAAAGTACAAAGGTACAATATTTAAATTTAGAATTATATATCATCTCAGAACAATGCAGAACTGTAAATATTTTACCAATTGTTGCCTTTTTTATTTCATTATTTATTGTGATTTTTTTTCTTCTCAGATCAGTCAACTTGCTTCCCAGTGGAGGCACTTAAACGATTGTTGTATTATGCTGTACAGTAAATTTTACGTTGAGGAAAAAATAACCAAGACTCTGATGTTTCAATCACTAAATCACCAATAAAAGAAAAAGGAACAATTAAAACCACAACAAAAGTAAGGTTAATCATTAATCCAGGTCCAGCCAGGCACCAAAGAAGAATGCCACTCAACTCAAGTGTGTGAGTGTGTGGCTGTTAACAAGTCTCGACCACCAGAGCGCTGCATCGCCTGTGGCCACTGGAGGCGCTGTGTGTAGTACAGTACGCCCAGCCAGTAAACAGACAGCCATCTGCCGCAGTCGGGAACGCAACGCGGAGCAGCCAGCCAGCGAGCGACTAGCGGGAATGGAAAATGGAGGACTGACCTAAAGGAATCGCGAGGACATAATATCGATGATTTGGTCGTAGGTGGGTAACTCAAAACAGTACAGAAAGTTAATGCACGCTGGTGTGTAAATGTGTGCGGTTTCATTATTTTAACACTTAGTTGTCGCTTCGCCATGGGATGGCAAACAAAAAAAAGAGTTGCGCGACGTGAGGGGTTTTGGGAAGACGACGCGGCTAATGAAGTAGCTCGTAAGGCTAAAGCGTAACCTTGTTACCCACTCCCCCCGGTTCGTTTATAGCGGCTGTGTTGTTGTGTCCGGTGCTTTGATGCCAATGTGCGCACTTTAATAAAGGTTTACCAAGTGTAACTTTGAGGAGTCTTAACGGCCTGGTAATCGTCTTCACCCCGTGTATTTAGGCCTAGTCTGCCCCTTTTTTTGGGGGGGTTTCTCTCCACAGCTAGCATTAGGTGCTTCAGATCCACGTTTTTTAGCATGAGCGCTTCTATGCTATCTATCGATTTTTAACAATTTCGATTATAACAAACCGAATCCACATGGTCTTTGGCATGCAGTGGCACACATATAACACGCGGATAGTCCATAATCATTGCGACGACCCATGACGGCAATCGTCTTGAATGCGGGGTGTTGTTAACCCGCTATGCATGCAGCCGTAAGTATACGGGATTACCGTAGCGTTAGCCGGTCTGACGTTAGTATATGATGCGTGGCAGTGGTTTGAGTCCATCTGTGTGTGTGTGTCGTTTTAGTTTGATATCGACACGCTGTGCATGTACCACTTCCATGTGCTTGGGTGTAATGGGCTCGTTGGATTCAGCTCCGCAGCTTACCGCACGATGCAAAGTTGTACGTTGTCATGATGTTCATTACTTGATAACACACCGTACGCAAACTGTACAATGTTCAATGCGTCGTGGATATTCAAATGTTAAAGTAGAGATGGTGATTATTGCTGGGCTAAAGTCTTATCCGCGGGTCCCCGCCCCAGACTTCGTTGGCAACAATTGTTCCTTTCACGTGGCTTGGTGGTTACGCGACTGGCAAGTCCGTCTTCTGTCCTCCTCGCAGCGATTGCATCTCTTTTCCCAGGACTATCTAACGCATGTACAGCAAATCAAATGTTATCTCTATTTTTATTTGTCAATGTTTTGGTGATGCAAGTAAAACTTGTTTAAATCCAAACCCTAAACATTTTGTGTTTAGCGGTTTAATAGCTTCATAACTTGTCCAGTGACGCTTCTTTGATTTAAAGAAGTGCTCCAGTTAAATGTAGCATGTAACCATGCAGTGTTATTGTTTCACCAACAAATAATTGCATGCACTTTCGATTGTCTTGCGTCTGTGTGTAATGTACAATGTTAGTCTGACGTGTGTTTTCCTCTGTCCTTAATATCCAGTAATCCCGAATCCACACAGATGTCTTCTAACTAGACACCTTTCTTATGAAGAAGCACATTGTTATGGCCCATCACCACTGAACTGCAGGTACATTTAGAGAGGACGCGTTCTGTTGTTTTTGAAACGCATGCTAAGCTCTGGTTCTATACACCAACTGATTTATATAAATTGGCACTGGTTATTATCCTGTAGAAAGCAAGCTGTTGATATAGCTATAACAATATCATGTGACGGTTCCAACAGCTGGTTTGTAAAGAACCCATTGTTTTTTGTCAACGGATAAGCTTTTGGATGAGGCTGTTAAAATCTGCCACAGCACTGCGTATACTGTCTACATTGCAGCACATATGCCATGTACACTGAGAAGAGTAACCCCACGGCTGGTCTCTTGTGCTTGTCTTTTTTAACCGTAGTGATTGAGGTTGAAAGTAGTACTTGACTCCATCATCTATGGAGGAGAATTTGAGCCCTGTGCTCTCTCTAGCTCCCCAGCCAGAGCAGAGCCAGGAACCTTTGGATAGCTGCGCTCAAGGTACCTTGCACAAGTATCTTTTCACTTGGAGGGTGGTGGGATTCATAGGCTTTCTAGAGGTCCTGTGCATTCAGTTAACAAGTTTAGGAGAAGGCTTAATGCCCCTAAGTCTTATCTAAATAATGTATTTTTTCCGCATTGGGTCATCAATTGCTGCAGGCTACTCGGCCCAACTTTCCCTACATTAATGACCGCGCCTCGTATCTCAGCAGTTGCGTCTCGTATCACAGCCCATGTGATCCACAACCATTTTGTTTAAGTATACCGGGGCCTCCGTAAAGCCCAGAATACCAATCAGATGTGTTCTACCTTGCAGAATAAACAGTCCTTAGTTAATATGCAGTGCTCTTTGCGGGACAAACATTTGCGGGTTGTGTATGCCAGTTGTGAAAACTAATATTACTATTTTCTAATATAAATCGCAATATTTGACTGAAGGATGTGATTCCTACTGCCTGACCCAATGTCATTCCTCATACCAGTGTCCTATCTAGAGTAGATCTATGTTCCAGAAGATGAGCTATATGGACACGTTTGTTTGTTTGTTTGTTTGGACACGTCGCTCTCTCTTTAGGAGCTTGTAGATCATTGGTCCGTTAAGTCCGTAAACTAGGCATTAGTGCCGTGTTAGCACCTTGAGCTCAGTATTAGCTCTCAGAGAGTATCTCTGGTTAACTAGTAACTGTTTGTCAACAGCTGCTGCTGATACAGAAACCCAAGCGGAGGCCGAGTGTCAAGAGCCCGGGGACAATGGCGCTAAAGAGCAGCTAGACGAGTCTGACCAATCTCCCAAAACCACCACCACCGCCGGCGGCGGCGAGGTGAGGAAGACCTGGGGTTTCCGTCGGACCACCATCGCCAAGAGAGACATGCCGGTAGAAGCGGCCGTTGAGCCCCAGGAGAGCCGCGGCGGCGCGGTCCGCCGCAGCGGCAGGCAGTCCAAACGCACGGACAAGCTGGAGGAGTTCCTCTCCTCCACGGCCAAGAGGGCGGCGCGGAGGAGCGGCCCCTCCAGCATCGAGAGCGGCGACCCGCCGTCACAGACGCCGACGGACGCGGAGACCGCCTCGGAGGCCAGCTTCGACGGCAGCGCAGACGCCAAGGCGGCGGACGACAAGTCCCCCTCCCCGGAGAGGAGGACGAGGAGCGGCGCCAGGAAACCGCCGGCCGGCAAGGCCCGGAGGGGCAGGACGACGAGGAGCGGCGGCGGCGGCGCCAAAGACGACGGGAGCTCGGAGAACGACGAGGACAGCGGCGACGACGACAACGACGCCGCCGCAAAGGACCAGCCGCAGAACAAGAGCCAGGAGGAGACGCCGGACGACGTGGCAGAGGACTGTCCCAAAGACGAGGTGAAGAAGGAGGGCGGCGGGGATTTGTCGCAGGCCGGCCCAGAGCCGGAACCTGAGAAGCAGGAGCAGGCTGTGAAGCAGGAGCAGCAGAAGGAGGAGAAGCCAGAGGAGCTCGACGAGAAGGTCAAAGAGGAGCCCAAAAGGGAGAATGAAAAAGACAGCGAGGAGGAAGGCAAGGAGAAGCCTCCGGGGGGCTTTGTGAAGCGGGGGCCAATCAGAACCTACACCAACAAAAAGAAGGTCACACCGAATAAGAACGCCACGGTGACGCCCGCTGTGGGTAAACCGCCACCTGCACCCGCCATGAAGGGAGCCTTCACCGCGAGGAGAGAGCCCAACCGGCCCAACGCCCAGCCGTCCACGCAGAACCGCAGGTCTCCAGAAGGCCCCGGCGACGACGAAGAAGACGACGACTCCATGACCACCACGTCCACCACATCGTCCTCCTCGTCGTCTGACTCTGAGGAAGCAGGCTACGACCCCAATGCCCTCTATTGCATCTGTCGCCAGAAGCATAACAAACGGTACACCCCCTTTTCCCCTTTTCCGGAATGCCTTATATCTAATCCTGTTACAATTTTCTATTTAGCAGGTATTTTTGGTCCAAAGCAGGACTTGTGTGGTAGATTGTTGACTCATTCAGACCCTTTGCCTGGGAGTCAACCACCCGCTCCACTGTACTATCACGTATTTGATGTTGGTCTGGTCACTCATTCATTAGTGTGGATTAAAGCCACCTGCCCTTGTTCCGACAGCACGGCCGCTTAACGTTGTTTTATGTGCGCGCGGCCCAGGTTCATGATCTGCTGCGACCGCTGCGAGGAGTGGTTCCACGGCGACTGCGTGGGCATCACGGAGGCCCGCGGGCGCCTCATGGAGAGGAACGGCGAGGACTACGTCTGTCCCAACTGCACCGCCCGCAAGAGCCAGGTGCTGCGGCCCGCCACCGGCGCTCTGGCCACGGGCCTGGGCCTGGACGCCGCCGCCAAGGCCCTCGCCGAGTCCCGGAGAGCCGAGTCCGGCCCTGGGTTCAACCAGGCGAGCGTGGCCTCCTCGGTGCTGGGGGGGGGCGCCGCGGAGGAGAAGCTGGGGGACGACCCGGGGATCAAGGGCCGGATAGAGAAGGCCACCAACCCCACCGGCAAAAAGAAGATAAAGATATTTCAACCGGTATGTTCTGGTGGCGCAATAAATGTCTGCGCATCCCTGTTTGCAGTTTAAAGCAGGAGAATGTTATATTTAATTATTGTAAGGAATTGCACAACTTCCTTTTGTTTGGCAGTGTAAAACAACAACAAGAACCGCTGAAACAATGGTTTGACTGTTGTTGTTGTTGCAGCGCTTAGACAACTTGTCATGGTCCGATGCGACGTTGCAATGTAATTGTGTCTGCTCCGTGGCTCTAAGCAGGCACTACAGCAGACAGCCGGGCTGAAGTCACCACCTGCCGCCGACCAGAAGGTGGCGCCAAACGCGGAGCAGAAAGTAGCCTCCAACGTGGAGGTGAAGACCTCGCCGGCGGTGGCGGCGCCGCTGGGAACCGACCAGGCGGCGGTGGACGTGAAGGCCGACAGCTCCTCCCTGCCCAAGTGCATCGGGCCGGGCTGCGAGAACAACGCCCAGCCGGACTCGGTCTACTGCGGCAACGTGTGCATCCTGAAGCACGCGGCGGCGGCCATGAAGTCCTTCACGGACGCCAAGGAGCCCAAGGAGGAGACGGCGGGTCAGAGGAAGCCAAGAGCCAAGTCTACTGCCAAGGTAATGCGGGACCGCTACAGACGCAGCGACGCCTTTTGGGGGGGGGGGGGGTCTCGGGTGTGTAGAATATTAATGCAGATGTTGTCTCCTTGGGCCCACGCTAACTTGTGATGTCAGGATCTGTGGCCGCCGAATCGGAGTTTGCTAGTTTGTCTTGGGTATATCTGGACTCGTCCGCCTTGTGAATAAAATAAAACTTCTACACGTCTTAATTTCCATAGACTATGTATGATTTGCTGTTTAGTTTTTGTGTATATAAATTGTTATTTCAGTTTATAACGTCATGTAATGTCGTTGTGGAGAAGCAGTTACGGGGAAACCCCCAGCTTATTTTGGGGGTAATCCCCCGATGCTTTGCCAGAATGTTTAAATGTTTTCTCATGTAAATAAACTGCCCGTTTAAAGTTTGGTTTGGGTAAACCAGCAGCTGCTAATTATCTACTTAACGTAGCCTCACATTAAGGGTTTTTAATGCGACTATTGCGGCATTATTTGGCATGTGTATTATCATTTTGTGGTTTTTATTTGTCTTTTGAAATGAAGTCCTTGATCTATATGCTTTTATAATTGTAACTTCTATATACATGGCTCTAGACATACTCTTGCTAAAGCTAGCCAAATGTTACAAAATGGCGTAAACATGAAATGAAAAGAGTCTTAACGAGGGAGTGGCCGTGTACTTCCAAGTACAGGATGAGGATCCCAGATAGTAGATATGAACCATGCACACGGTAATGTATTAGCTGACCTTTACGGATCCAAAATGGCGTAACCTCAAAGGCAGGCTTGTTTTTTTATGATGAATCATTGACTAGGTCGTCTCTGCCACCTTCCTATTCCCTCTGCAGGCATGTGTATTGATTCTTCATTCCACTCCCTAACCGTTGTCATTGTTTGTGGTTTGAATGTAGGGCTAGCCCAATCAGACATTGTGACGCCATCATAATCTTGGTTACAGGGAAATAGAGCTGGTTGCATTTCTGTTGCAGGCTGCCTTTCTTTTTATTAAGTAATAAGACAATAAGTCTTTTCAGTCTGCAAAGACCCCATTAAAGCAAAAGGTGCATTGATTTATTGAATCAGTGGTCTTCTTCCACTGTAGTCGTTGTGGAAGGGTTTTTACATTAGTTGGGCTGGTGACTCTTGAAGATCTTTATCAAGGCTGTGTAAGAATCACATTTGCATATTTTGTTGAATCAACACCAATGTAAACTGTAAGCATATACAAAGGCAAATCTAATGATTGGTGTTTTAAAACTGCTCCATTTAAACATATTTTACAAGTCATGGTCCTAAGAAATGAAGGATTCAATTGGTCAAAGGAGAAAAAAAACACTTTGCCCCCTGCAAAACACAAGATGCTAACTTAGTTTATCTTGGTTGGATAACGAGTTGAGTGGTTGTTGTTGGATGGCAGTGCCTTGATGACAGGCCAGTATGTGGCAAACAAATCCAGTCATCCTAACAGCCTTAGTGAAATCTGATAACCATCTTATACAATTAGATGAAACCGAAGGGCCTACCATACAAATAAAAAGGAAAAAAAAGTGAGGAACGAGCCCAAGTTTCACAAATTTTTGCACCATGCATGTAACTTCATGTTAACACCAAATAACAGCTAATTGTACTTTTTTCAATGATGTTCTGGTGATGTTACTGGTGTTACGTGGTGGTCAAAGATATATATATATATAGATAGATAGATAGATAGGGTTAATTTCTCAAAAGGAGAACCACTGCATTAGCTGACACTGAAATAATGCAGGATAATGTAAAACGTACTTATTCAGCGTATTCTCTCTCTACGTCTGCTTGTCTCCCTCTCTCTCTCTCTCTCTTCCCGTCTCACTGACTGTTTCTCCCTCTCCTCCCCCCCCCCCCCCCCCCCCCCCCCCTCCAGAGGAGCTCCGCCGGCAGGAAAACGTCGAAGGCCACCGCGGAGGAGTCTGAGGACGACAGCGAATCAGACGACAGCGAGGAAGACAGCGACGCCGAGCCGCACGGCGAAGACGGCGGCGGCGGCGACGACGACGATGACGACGAGGAGGAGCAGCACGCCAGGGAGCACCCGCCACCGGCAGCCGCCGCGTCCTGGTCCTGCGACCATAATTACAATGCCGTCACGCCAGAAAAGACTACACCCATATCACCAACAGTGTTAAACAAAAAGTGTATGTATCTCTTTAGACGGTCTCCGTAAATCACGCCTTACCACTGCCTATCTCTTCACACTGGGGGGGGGGCGGTGGGGTGGGGTGGGGGGGTCTGTGCATACATCGGCTGTATGTGTCCACATCCTAGTTTACGTGTAACCATAATGCCTTTCTTTTATTAATATTGATGAACCACGCATGAATGCACAGAATGCAGGATATTGTCAGAAGAGAAACCTATGGTAACGCCAGACATTAATAGGTCACTTGAATGTGTTATGTGATAATTGATCTGGAGGTTTTATTTTTTCTTGTTGCCGGGTGGAAAGGTAAGTGACGACTGTAGCGAGGTAAGTATTTGATCAATTTTCTCGTTGAGTTTTAAGCACAGGTTGTTGACAGACACTCAAGGGTCTCCGATGAAGACTCGTATGACAGGGACAAATGGTGGGCCCCGGCCGCTGATTCTCACTTCCTCTGAGCTGCCTAAAGTGCCTCCCTGTGTTTTGTAACTGAAATGAAAATCACCCGTTTCTGCGTTTTCTTCACCTGTGTGCGGGTCTGCCACCTGATTTCGTCAGCTGTGCAGTCAGTGAGGTTCAGTGAGTTCCTTGCGTCTCCAGCAGGTAGGTTTCTGTGGCTTTTGTTCTCAAAGAGTTTAAGGGAGCAAATACTATAAAGCTACTGTAGCTCCCTGTTGACGCTGGGCATGAAAATGTCTAGCACAACCCCGGGCTGTACCCTTACTCTTCTGGGTAGCAGGCTGCTTAGCACTTTTAAGAAATAATATTTATTGATTGTGATGCGTCACCACTGATGGCAAACTGGCTTTAAAATAAAAGGTGAATATGACAGCTTTTTGGATGCCTCGATTGATTGATGTGAGCGGTGTCTTGGCTTGCTGTGGGGTTGCTCTGAGCAACCAATTTTTTTTTAAACGAGCATGGGTGGCTGACCCACACACACATACGCACCTACCCCCCCCCCCCCCCCCCCCCCCCCCCCCGAAGATGGCTACCACGGCCGCCTGCACACCCAGCCTACCAAGAGGGGGAAAAGGAAGGAAGTTCTGCCTCTGCATCAGACCAGACGGGAGTCACCGCCGTAGGAGCTGAGAGAGAGAGAGAGAGAACCACGGCAGCACAACACAGACCTTTGGACCCTAACCCCAGAAGGCCAGCAGTCCACAACCCAACCAAGGAGAGCGGTCCACAACCCAACCGTGGAGGGCGGTCTACAACCCAACCGAGGAGGGCAGAAGAGGACGTTTTCACACACCCCTACACTTGATAGTGGCTTCACCTCTGATGTTTTTTTTTTAAAACTCGTCGGTTTTTGAATTGCCCAGTTCGTTTGTCTCCTATGAGGGCTCACAGTGCGTTGTTTGTTGGTTATTGGTTATTATTAAGGGCCACGGTCTGATGCACCACAAAGGCGTTTTGCTGTAGATGATACTTTAGGAACCTCGGTGGGAATTTTTGGGCAGTATCGTCACTACTGCATTTTATACAGTGTGATATAATACCTTTTCTCTTGAGTCTCAACGTGCCTGCATACTGATTATTAGGTGATTGACATTCGATGGCCTTGGAAAGACTGCTTTTTTTGGCTGCTTTGAATTTGTTCTATAATGTTGCTCTACAACATTTATTCAGGTTTTATACGTCTTCGGTTGATATATTGTACTCTGTGATTAACTCCTCTTCAAGAGAACTGGTTAGATTCCCATTAGTGATTTGAGTACTAAATATGGATTTGGAAAATAAGGTATTTGTTACATGTGGAGTGACACCTGGGCACATGGGCACATTTTACTACAGCAGCTGAAGGTTTTATACTGACACACAACTGGTCGTATCTTACTTTTGTGCTATGGGTCCAGATTCCTCAACCATTATATAACTGCCATGGATGAGTCAAAGATGTAAGTGAGCTTTCTCTCCCTTAATCCAAGAGCATAACAGCAGAGGTGGATTAGGGTTGATTATATTGGTGTGAAGATCTGTTTATGGTTATCTAATGTGTGTAAACAAATGACAAGTCGTATTACTGCTAATTAACTCAATATGCAACACATTCTGAAAGGACAAGAGTCTGTTGGTTTCTGCTGCATTGAAGCACTGAACAGTGTTCAAACAGAGCATATAGGGTGGAAGAGAGTTCAATTATAACTGAACTCAAAACAACATCAAACTTGGATTTGCTTTCAGAATTTCACACATACTATCATTACATATGACCCATATTTTTGCTATTATAATTCTGACCTAATCCTTAATATTTAACTCATTTCACATTGCTTGAAGCTGGAAAAATGACACTAATTGTTGAACGATGTAAATAAAACCAGCAGTGGTCCTCCTGTTGGATGTTTTTCAGGATTGTGTGCGTTGGGGAGAGAGTTGGATCGACGTGTTCTACATTCACTGAAATCCATTACGTAGGAAATGTCAACTGAATTCTATGTTGTACACACGTTTCACTTGCGTACCGTTGCCACACCATTAACTTGTACATACGCTGTTTTGTCCTTTTACAGAGTTGGCATCCATATGCAAACTCCGAGCATACCATCAATCTCTTCTCCACCATACGAGCAGTGACACGCTCCTGCAGTTTGCGTCCCAGTGCTGAAAAGTGTACGTAAAGTACGAGCGAAGGGTACGTGTTTATTAACTATTCATTTCATTTCCATGTGTCCACAGTGCCCCCCAAAGAAGAGAAGCAGAGTGAGAAGGTTAAGGAGCAGCTTGAGGTTGAGAAGGTCGAGAAGCCCGCCGCCGCCGCCGCCTCCACGACGGCAGTCAAAAACAAGAAGTCTCCGGCCTCCAAGCCGGCGAAGGCCAAAGGCCGGAAGGCGTCCCCTCAGGGCAGCTCAAGGGCGACCCGGAAGCAGGCCACCGCCGCCAGCAGCAAACCCGCCCCAAAGTCCAAGAAACCGGGCGCGCCCGCCGCCCCGACCCCTTCCACGTTCCCCGGCGGCCCTGTGCACATCACGGGAGCACTGAGGGTCACCAAGTCCAACTTCACCATCCCGAAGAAGCAGGCTCCGCAGAAGGACCCCCCGTCCAACAGCCACTCCTCCTCCTCCTCCAGAGTGCCGTCGTCATCATCATCGTCGTCAGCCTCCTCCTCTGCCCCGTCCACCCACTCGTCTTCCAGGCCTTCCCAGCCGACCGCCTCCCCGGCGCCGACCGGAGCCCCGGCGGCTCCACCCAACAACCAGATGAGGCAGAACATCCGGCGTTCCCTCACTGACATCCTCTACAAGAGGTGAGTATCTCTTTTGCGAACGTGACACACTACACACTACGAGATGTCAAAACACGACCATGTTCCCAATGCTGGTGTCTCGAATGACCTCTTTTTTTTTTAGGGAGGCAAGGATTCACTTTAACGGTTGTCCCCCGTGTGTGTGTGTCGTGTGTGATCAGGGTGAGCGACAGCGACGACCTGAAGATGACCGAGAGCGAGGTGGGCCGGATGGCGGTGTCCATCGAGAAGGAGATGTTCAACCTGTGCATGAACACCGACAGCAAGTACAAGAACAAGTACCGCTCCCTCATGTTCAACCTGAAGGACCCCAAAAACAAAGTGAGTGTGCCGACAAAAATGTCATCGGCCCCTTTCCCCGTCATCTCATTGACTGGATCAACGTTGTTTGACACCGTGAGTTAGTTAGTCGCGCGGTCTTCAGAGTCGACTGCGAGCGGTACTCACACGTTGCCTGTGGTGCTTGTGTGTCAGGGCCTGTTCTACAGGGTGGTGTGGGGGGATGTAAGTCCCTTCAGGCTGGTCAGACTGAGCGCCGAGGAGCTGCTCTCCAGAGAGATTTCCGAGTGGAGGAAGCCTGACTCTGAGGTAAAGTGTGTTTGTTGGTACGCCGGGGAAAAATGAGGCGTTGACATTTCTACCTCTCAAGCGAGACAAATATGTAACACAAGCTCATTGTTGTCGAATTCAAAGAGTCTACATAGTGCAATAAAGGTATGGATGCCTTTTCGTCCGTGTTGAGTAGGTTTGATTGTTGAGTAGGTTTGAACGCATTGTATGTATGTATGTATTTCCATGACTGTTGATTAGTTATTTATGCGTTCAAAGTCAGGAATCATAATCCCACTTGTTCCGCCCCTCCAGTCCCACAGCTCGAGTGGCCGATCCCACTCAGGGTACTCTAAATCAGGCCACAGGCGGGAGTCAAGCTCCCATAGCCTGGATCTGGAGGACGCTCCTCCACCGACGTCCGATGCCGATGTATGTATCCCTGCTGCCTTGCCACCTTCTCGCATGGCTTCCGCTGCAGTAAGTGGTGGCATGCTCTTCTCTTCCTCTCCAAAACACGTTTCCCTTTTTTTTCGTGGCTTCACTGGGTTCTACTGATATCTTCACATCACAAAATGCTTGTGTTAACAAACTCGTCGCCTTACGCCTGCGCTCTGTTATTCCTCTTCTACGACAACGTGTCTATTTCCTCGAAAGATGCACCGTGCACACTAGCAGTGCCTTTCCCCACCCCCCCCCCCCACACACACACACACACACACATAGTGTAGCTGTGCGTTGTTCTACCGCCTGGCTTATTGAAGGCGGAGAGAGACTTGAGCGGTGTTCTCCGTTGTCCTCAGGACCAAGAGGAGTCGAGCGCCGCACCGTCCTCCTCCTCGGCGGCGGAGGCGGCGGCCGGCGGCGGCGGCATGCCAGACATCTTCAGCAGCATGCTCAACGACACCACTGCCGAACACAAGAACCACATCTTCGACATCAACTGCAAAATATGCACAGGTAAATAATCATAAACATGAAAACTTTTGAACCCTTTTTAAAAAAGAAAAGTATACATAGGCAAGGCAAGGCAACTTTATTTATTCATACACAAGGCAGACTCAAAGTGCTTCACATATAAACATTGTCATACAATAAAAGAAAATAATAGATAAGTAAAAAGTAAAATAGATAGAAAATAAAGTCAAAGTTGAAAAAAAAAACATTTTACAACATATGATATACATATAAAAAAAAGACAAATCTCGACTGCGTCACACACACACACACACACTGTTCTGCACCTCCAGGTCAGAAGTCAGAGGACGAGCCGGCCGCCAAGAAAGCCAAACTTGCCAAGAAGCCCGAGGCCAAGCCGCCCCGCCAGGAGCCGCGGTCGTCCAGGGAGGCCCTCCCTCCTCCTGCCGCCTACCAGCCGCACATGCCTGCAGCCTACCCCCCGCCTCCGGGGCCCCAGGCCTATCAACAACAACACCAGGACGCCCTCTCCTACCACCAGATCCCACCCGCGTACCAGCCCGGCATGGACACCGGCCCCGTCCCGTCCGAGCCCCAGGCCCAGCCCCTGCTCTACCAGGACGACTTCGGTGGCCTGGTGCAGCCGGTCATGACCCCCCCCGCCGCACCTGTCGCCATGCCGACCGTATCCTCCGTGAGCATCACCCGCCGGGACCCCCGCATGGCCCGGCACGGGGCCAGCGTCACGGTCACCCAGACCCCGCCTCAAACGCCGCCGGTGTTGCCCCTCTCGTCGTCCTTGTCATCGTCGTCGGAGCCCCCCAACCCCCTGGCCGCCGTCGCCCCCCCCTCAGTGGAGCTGGCGCTCAAGGGGCCTCTGCCCATGCCTCCGGCCCCCCCGCCTTCAGTGACCTCATCCAAAGCAGCGAAATCCAGGTACAATGTCTAGTTATTTGCGTCGGGGCTAGGTTATTTTCCTTCCGTATTTTTCGACATCTTGTCTGCAGTTTAGTTGACGTGGCTTTTTTTTTTTTTTTAAATGTATGCGTTTTTTGTATATACTTTTAGATTAATGCTTTGTTTTGGTCCCACAGTTCCAATGACCCTCCCCTGGAAGGGGAGACGGCCATCTTCCTCCACGGCCAGGAGAAGATCTGGAAGGGCTTCATTAACATGCAGTCCGTGGCAAAGTTCGCCACAAAGGCCTTCTTGGTGTCCGGATCCTTTGAGTATCTGAAGGAGGTTGGTTCTCTATAAACACCTTATTATAATAATAATATAGTCTCTTTCTCTCGCTCCCACTCTTCCCTTATGTGTATGAAATCCCTTTTTTTTTTTTTCAATCTAATCCGAATCTAATCCAATATTGGTGACCTTGTGCAGGACCTGCCCGACACCATCCACATCGGCGGCCGCATCTCCCCCAGCACGGTGTGGGATTACGTGGGGAAGCTCAAGACCTCCCTGTCCAAGGTTGGTGTCACAAAGCTTCTGTCTGAAAGACTCTCTCTCTCTCTCCATGCCTTTTTAAACTTAACTTATATTATAGCTCATAACATGACATCTTCTTTAATCTCTTTCTCGCCCCCCTTTCATTCCTTCCTTCTTTCTCCCTTTTTCTTCAATTCGTTCTCTTTCATTCATTCTCTTTTTCTTTCTTTTCACCCTTTCTTTCCTGCTCATTCACACTTTCCTTTCTCTCTCTCTCTCTCTCTCTCTCTCTCTCTCTCTCTCTCTCTCTCTCTCTCTCATTCCTCACGTCTTTGTGCGGTTCTCTCCTTCCCCTGCCTCTCTCCCCCCTCCTCCTCCTCCTCCAGGAGCTGTGTCTGATCCGGTTCCACCCGGCCACGGAGGAGGAGGAGGCGGCATACGTGTCCCTCTACTCGTACTTCAGCAGCAGGAAGCGCTTTGGTGTGGTGGCCAACAACAACCGCCGCATCAAAGACCTGTATCTGATCCCGCTGAGCGCCCGCGACCCGCTGCCCTCCAAGCTGCTGCCCTTCGACGGCCCAGGTACCCACCGCCGCCGTCCCCCGGCTGGGGGGGGGAAAAGAGCCAACCGCCACACAAAAAGTTTATAATACGTTAGAGTACAGCGCCTTTGATTCCACCGCATGGTGGGAGGCTGTAGCCCTAGTTTATTTAATTTTTTTATTCTTTCCTGGTTATGCACCTCTGTTAGGCCTGGGCGATGTGGCTGAAAGACATATCACGATATGACTTGATAATATTGATCGATATCGATAACTATTGATCATTTTAATTACCTAAAAAGAATAGGAATTAGCATGCTGGATTTAAACACTTCTGGTTAACACTTAATATGACCTTCCACTGTTCTTCATTGATAAATACTCCAATTTCAATACAACAATGAAAAACACTCAAATATTGTAAATAAGTATGGAACCGTGTTTGTGTAACAAACCCAGCTGCTAGATTCAGTGGTCCAGTCTCTTATCGATGTATATATTGAACATGTTTTATATTGATATTGATCAAAAGTCTATCACGATACGATCATTTATTGTTTTATTGCCCAGGCCTAACCTCTGTACTAAATACAATCTGACACATGTCACACGTTTGACGCATGGTTTCTGATGGGTAGGAGGGTGGGCAATTCAAGTTGGTCACCTTATCAATCCTGTTTCTTTTTTGTTGGCCAGATTATTGTAGCCGTTCCTAGTAGACCAAATTAATTTGATCACATGTTTAGAACACGTTTAGAGTCTTATCATGCATTGGGACTACCCTGCAAACCACTCACCAGGTCGGGACTTGATGCAGAAAAAGGAAGTGCAACAATTAAAGAATATAGAATATACATTGTATATTGTGTATATATTGTTGTTTTTACAGTTTTTCGACATCATTGCAAATGAGGGTCACCCCTCAATTGATCTTTCGAGTATAAACAAAGGTTAAATGAAATGAAATGAAACATGATCCAACTCTTGGTGTTTTTATATACTTATGTATATATTTAAAATATAGTTCACCCCGGTATTTTCTAAGATGTTTGTGCTCTGTGCTCATGCTGCAGGACTGGAACCGGCCCGGCCCAACCTGCTGCTGGGGCTGCTCATCTGCCAGAAGGACAAGAAGCGCGCCGGAGCTCCGTTGGAGCACGAGGAGAAACGATCCAAGCTCCAAGCCAAAGACACGGACGACACCGGCCTCCCCAAGCCTTTGGCCTCCGTCAAAGCGGAGAAGACTCAGCGATCCAGCTTGGAAATCCCCTTCAGCACCACTCCTCCGGGCTCCCCTCCGCCCCTCGCCGCCCCCGGACCCGCCGGCATCTCCTCCATCTTTTCCCTCCTCTCCTCCGTCAAGGCGGTGGCGCCGGTGGCGCCGGCGGCGGCGGCGGCCTCCATGGCCGCCCCCCTCGGCGCGGACTCGCTGTCTTCCTTGGGCGCGGCCGGCGGCTCCTCCTCCTCGGCCGCCGGCGCCACCCCTCTCCAGACCATCCTCAACACGCTGTTCGGCAAGAAGAAGCACGACTCGGAGGCCTCCAACTCCCCCTCGCAGGCCGGCGGCGGCGGCGAGCCGGCGGGCGCCCCGGCAGCTCTGCTGGACCCCATCGTCCAGCAGTTCGGGCAGATCTCCAAAGAGCGGAGCCAGGAGGAGGAAGACGAGGACGACCGGCCGTACGACCCCGAGGAAGAATACGACCCGGGCAAGGGTTACAGCGCCCCGCTGAAACCCGTCCACGCCGCGAAGGAGCCCGCCGTCCCCAAGCAGGCGGAGGCTGCAGCTGCCGCCGCCGCCGAGGCGGACGATGTGGCGTACGACCCGGAGGACGACTCCATCTTCGACGAGGTTAAACCCGCGGCCCCGGGTCCCGCCAAGGCTACAGGAACCAACGGCCCGCCGCTGAAAGACCACACGGACAAGGTGGTGTCCGCCCTGTTCTCCCTGCCCGACGCGCTGCTAACCAAGTCCCTCCTCGCAAACAGTCACCTGTTGCAGCTGGGCAAAAAGGTGGAAGAGCTCGTGAAGTCTTCCTCTGTCGCCCCTTTAATCAACCAGAGACGGGACCCTCGCCAGGCGCTCGCCAGCAAGAGACAGCCCAGCCAGGAGGAGCAGCAGCAGCAGCAGGAGCAGCAGGAGGAAGCGAAGAAGGAGAAGGAGCGGGCGTCTCCTCCGCCGGCAGAGATGCCTCCACCCTCGCAGCCCGACGTCCAAGAACCCGAATTGGCCAAAGTGGACAAAGTCGAAGCCTCTGAACAGTTGGAAGAAGAGAAGGTGCCGCTCGTGTTCCTGCCTCAGCAGGAGAAGAAGGAGGACGTTCTCCCGTTCATGGAGTCAGACATGGAAGAGGTGTCGATTCCCCTGCTGGGTGAGCCGGCGGACCCCGAAGTGAAGGCAACCTTCGTAGAGGAACAAGAAGACGACGAAGAAAAGGAGGAAGAGGAAGCTGAGACGTTCATGGTCGAAACCGAGGAGGACAAGTTCAGCCTCTGGCCTAATTCTGAGCATATTCTCAAAACGGCCGAGGACTCAAAGTACGAGGAGGATCCCGACTATTACGACGACTCTGAAGACACGATGACGTCCTCCATCCCAGTGCTCACGCAGAGCATCGCGATGGGAGACCATTCCTCCCACATGCCGCACATGCCTCCCTCAGGCTACAACGCAAATAAGTACAGACCTCCGGCGGACCTCCCCAAGCCTGCCAGCTTCCCCCCGCCCCAGATGGGGCATCCTCCAATGCAAGGACCACCCTCCATGAATCGTCCACCACCTATATCCATCCCTCCGGCCATACTGCCTAGGCTCTCGGGCCCCCCACCCATGCAGGGACACCCCCCTCCACCCATGCAGGGACATCCTCCACACATCCAGGGACACCCTCCTCCACCGATGCAGGGTCACCCTCCACCCATGCAGGGTCACCCACCACCCATGCAGGGTCACCCTCCACACATCCAGGGACACCCTCCTCCCCCCATGCAGGGTCACCCTCCACACATCCAAGGACACCCGCCACCCATCCAGGGACACCCTCCGCACATCCAGGGACACCCTCCGCACATCCAGGGGGCGCCTCCTATGCACGGGCCGCGTCCCTCGATGCAAGGCGATGGCGGTCAGCAGTACGGCCCGCCTCCCGGCAGCTACCCCCCCTACCAGAACCAGTGGCGCGGTCAGCAGCAGCCGCCGCCCGGACCGCCGCCGCCCCAGAATATAATGCCTGCCAGGGGACCGTCACTCCCCTTCCAGCCCATGGGCCAGCGGGGACCTCCGCAGATGTTTGACCACCCTATGCCCCCCCAGCACATTCGACCACAGGGGCTGCCGCAAGGTCTTCCGATGGCCCCCGCGTTCGACGGACCGAACAGCCTGGCACCGCCGCGCTTCTCCGGGCCTCCTCCTCCTCCGCCGCCGCCGTTCAACTTCCACGGTTCCCGAGGTCCTCCTCCTCCCCCCTTCACCGGCCCTCCTCATTACGACAACCGACCGCCGCCCCAGCAGCCCCACTTCCCCGGGCCCCGGGCACCGCTGCCGCCCGCGCCTTACCGGGACCACGTGTCCCAGGCCCCCATGGCCGAGCCCCCGCGGGGCCCCGGCGACCAGTACGGCAAAGAAGGCGCGGGTGCTTTCAAGCCGGCCATGGAGCCGCACCCACACCCCGGTCCTCTGCACATGTATAAAGACAAGCAGGCGCCGGGTCCCTCCCCGGGTCCCCCCTTCAGGGGCCCGCTGCCGGACCCCTACCCGGACCGACGGGGGCCGCCCGAGGACGGCGGCGGCCAGTCCTTCCATCCGCACGGCCACTACAGAGACCCCCGGGCGCACTCCCCGCCGCAACACCGGGGGTCCTTCGAGGACCCCCGGGGCCCGGCGCCCCCGGAGAGCCGGGGGGGACACCACCCGCCGCCTCATCAGTTCGTCGCCGAGCGCTACCGCCTGGAGAGGCTGCCGGACGAGATAAGGCCGCCGCGCCACAGCGGGCCGCTCCTGCCGACGCCGTCCGAGGGCCCGATCGCGCCGCCGGGCCGCATGGGAGGCCAGAGTCCGGACCTCCACAGCAGGGGGGGGGAGGAGCACTGGCGCCAGCACTCGCCTGACATGCGGCGACGGAGCGGCTCCCAGCGGGAGGACTCAGAGCCCCGCGGGCTCGAGCGCCTCAGCCGCTTCGACGGAGGCCACCGCGAACCGTCCGCCGGACCGGCGCACCTGCCCGAGGAGAGGCAGAGGGAGCTGGCCGAGGACCGCCGCCGGGACAGGGACAGGGAGGGCCCCCCCCATGCGGGCAGGCCCGGGACCTGGGACCGGGAGCGGGACCGGGCCCAGGGTAAGCGCTGGAGCAGAGAGCGGGAGTGGGACAGAAGCAGAGAGCGGGACCGGGAGAGAGACGGAGAACGAAGCCGGGAGCGCAGCAGGGAACACAGCAGGGGCCAAGAGGTGGAGCGGCACAGGGAGCCAGACGTGGAGAGACACAGGGACCCAGAGGGGGAGAGACACCGGGACCCAGAGGGGGAGAGACACAGGGACCCAGAGGGGGAGAGACACAGGGACCCAGAGGGGGAGAGACACAGGGACCCAGAGGGGGACAGACACAGGGACCCAGAGGGTGAGAGACACAGGGACCCAGAGGCAAACAAGAGGCGAGACCGCGAGAGAGTCCGGGACAGAGAGAGGGATCGAGGAAGGGAGAGGGACCCGGAGAGGAGGGAGGGAGAGAGGAAGGAAGGCGACAGGAGGGAAGGGGAGAGGCGGGAGGGAGAGAGGCTGGAGAGGCTGGAGAGGCAGGAGAGGCGGGAGGAAGAGAGGCTGGAGAGGAGGGAAGGAGAGAGGCGGGAGGGAGAGAGGAGGGAGGGAGAGAGGCAGGAGAGGAGGGAAGGAGAGAGGAGGGAGGGAGAGAGGAGGGAGGGAGACAGGCGGGAGGGAGACAGGCGGGAGGGCGAGACGAAGGAAGGGGAGAAAAAGGATGGAGAGAGGAGGGAGGGGGAAAGGAAGGAGGGAGAGAAGAGGGAGGGGGAGAGGAAGGAGGGAGAGAAGAGGGAGGGAGAGAGGAGGGAGGGGGACAGGAAGGAGGGGGAGAGGAGGGAGGGGGAAAGGAAGGAAGGAGAGAAGAAGGAAGGGGAGCGGAGAGACAGCGAGAGGAGGGAGGGGGACAGGAGAGACCACGATCGAGACAGAACCAGGGTTCGCGACAGAGACCGGAGCGAGCGCGACCGCGACCGCGAGCGTGACCGCGACCGCGACAGGCGACGCAGCAGAGATAGAGATCGCGATCGTGGGAAAGACCGTGCCAGGGACCGCGAGCGAGACCGGGATCGGGATCGCGAGCGCCGAGAGAGGAGCAGGAGCAGGGACAAAAGAGAGGAGAAGAAGGAGGCCAAACACGAAGGCTCCAGGGAGAGCGAAAGACACACCGAGGCGGAGAACAAGAACTCTCTGTAGTCCTCTCCCCTCTCTCTCTCGGACCGTGTGTTGCTGTTGTGAGAACAGGCAGAAGCATCCTCTGTAAATGTGATGGACTGTATTTAAGTGGACCTGCAATAGCTATAGACTGACGTTCTGGCGTACTTGTATTGCCGTTTATAAGTGAATGGCCCCGCACATTTCTAAGTGAATGGCCCCACTGTGGGCAGTTTGTGTTTAAATCATACTTGTGCTATAATTCCGTATGTGCTCTTTTTAAAGATCGAAATACAACGTAACAAATTTCCACTCACCGTCAAATTTCTTTTTGTAAATACGAATGTGTGTGTGTGTGTGTGTGTGTATATATACTGATGTTTTTAACTATACTTTTTTTAAGTAGAGAAAATGAAAGCCATATATCCTGGATGGATAATGTGAAAGTTGACCTGTATGACTCTGTGTGTACAATTCAGCGGTTTTCAATATCATGGCTCTTTGGAGAAAATAGGTCATTGACGGTTATTGCAACATGTTGATTTTGTTGAAACTTAAATCCACCAATTAAACCTTTTTTGACTACTTTTCTTTCGTCCTTTGCCTTTCCTTACTTCTCATCCGTTCTGTGTCAGCCAAGTGCGAACTCAAAAAGTGTTCTGCCTTGGCCTGAGGGCTTGAACATTATGTTCTGCTTATAATTATGAGAGCAAGAAGATGAGTTTACCCTCATGGCTACAGCAGATAGTTGTGGAGAGGATTACTTAGAAGTTAAAAAAAAACAAGGTGTCCTCTGCGTTCAGGTTAGGAGTTGGGTAAACACCTCAAGGCCTTAACAGGCTTTGCTGTCTAAATGGGAAATGTAATATTTATTTTTTCTTGCATATTTTTTGGGGTGTAAATGCCCCATGGCTCCAGAACAATGCTAAACCGGGTCAATTAACATACAATTGGCATTCAAAGCACAGGTCAGAATCGGTTGTAGTGTTAAAATTGTACAGGGCAGCTTCATCGGATGCTGGTTATTAAAACAAGGTTTTTCAAATTGAATTTAAATTTCACATTTCATGGTAAACAACACGATTGAAAAAGTCGACGAGTTCAGTGAAGAAAATGTATTTCATTTATTTACCCTAAGCATTTGGCACAATCACCTCAATCAATCATTATATATCGCTATATATATATATATAAAATGTAGTATATATGATTTAACATTTATGAAATAACTACACATTACATGTATTTATATTTCAGCAATAGGTACGTAGTCCTACGTAGCCCTCTTGAGGCAGTTCCTCCGGTGAGGGGTCTGCAGAGTCTGCAGCCCGCCTTCCTTCCAGAAGGAAGGCCTTCTGTATCTTCTTGGGGCACCAGATGAACTCCTCTCTGGGCTCGTAGCTCCAGAAGGCGAAGCGGACCAGCTCTCTGCGCCGCGCCCTGTCGCGCACGGCGAACAGGAAGTAGTTGAGCACGCTCTCCTTGACCGCGGGAAGATTCCCGTGCACCAGGGTTTCCTCCAGGAAGAAGCGCACCAGCGGGGCTTGGTAGTGGCTGAACCCCAGGGTCCCCAGGCACTTCAGGATGCGAGTGAGACGCAGGTTGTTGTGAGTGTGACTGCAGTGGAGAGATAAGTGATTCACCATTTGCGTCACCCTTGTATAATTCAACATTAAAGCGACTTACATTGAACTGTGTGAGATACATTAAGTCATGAGGGAAAGTAGTAAGCATCTTATGGACATTGCGGTTTGAATTTTGATACTTTTTTTTTCTCTCCCCAGATTCAAGAATCCCAATCGTGAATTAAAGCGACGTATATATTGTTTTAGCTTGTACGAATGGGATTTTATTTACCGGTTCATATTCTCGAATCTCTCACACCAGTGTGGCGCTCTCCTGACCTCTCCGGTCTCCAGGTTAGAGAGCTCAATGCCGTAGAAGTCCAACATGAGGCCGTAGGACTCCTGCAGATTGAGTTTCGCTGTCTCGTCTTTAAGGAAAGCCTGTGGACATGGAGTCGTGTTAGTAAAACCGTGGGACATGAATACCTTTTTCATGTTATTTTCCTGGTTGATAGCTGTTATCACCTCAATCTCCTGTTTGGTCAGTACGAAGGCTTCATCGTTCATTCCGACTTCCTGCAGTGGGAAAATCCTTTAAAAGGGGTGGGGGGGGGGGGGGAAGAAAAAGTTTATTTCCAAGGGCTCAAACTTCTGTTGGAGATTACAATGCATTTGCCCTTGTCCTTTTTGCATGAGCTCTTCTTAGCAACCAGATCAACCTGATCAGCCACAGTGCGGCCCCGGGGCTACACCCCAGGCCATGTGTGTGAAAAGGTCTGTGTTGTGTCCAGCTCAACCACCAGGGCCACTGTGTAGTGATAACCTCAACACATCCATGTATTTCTCTGTGGGGAGACCCTGCGACTACTATCAAAAATAACCCAATCACGTTACATCCTGTGACCTTCCAGTGTTTCCCATACATAGACCAATGTGTGGCGCCACAGATTCAACAACGAGCGCCACAAATTGATTCCACTTTTACCAACCCTACCCCCCCGTTAACAATCCCGTCCGCCCGCAATCCAATACAACAATCCCGTCCGCCCGCAATCCAACACAACAATCCCGTCCGCCCGCAATCCAACTACCGTCAACAATTCCACCCGCGGACCCTGTTATAATGTAAGCATTATAAAAGTCTCACTCCGGCCAAAAACCAAAAGTTGCCAACCCTGCAGGGGGCACCACACATTGCTACCTGGTCTGTGGGAAACACTGCCTTCAATCTGTGGTTCTACTTCTAACCAGTGCACCGCCCCAAGTAATAAGGAATCCAGCCAACCATTAAGCTAAATCATATATAGCACACAATGTTCAATGTTATATCGGCAGAGACATCGATGATCGGTTCTCCATTATTAGCTTACCATTGGACGAAACTATGCACTCTCTCCAGTTTGGGATATTGCCAACGCCATTCTTTATGAAACTCATCTATGGAAAAACCTTAAAAGATGAAAAAATGCAATATTGTTTACTTTGCTTTAAGGGTGTGGTCATTTTATTTGTCATTGAGTTGAGCTGCGGTTCAGCTTACCGTCAGGTTCAGATGTCCTTTTTCCGAGATAAAATGTTAAATTAGGCATGTCTTTCCCCTGCTAAAGAAAATTGGAAATTGGTGATATGCTTATAATTAAAATTACATTAGAATTAATACGATAAATAAACGACTCACTTTTCTTCTCTGGGACCTTCTGCCAATAGGGAGCTGCAAGAGTATAATGAGTTATATATAATCTAAATAAAAAGGCTTTGTTTTGATGGCTTATTTTGAGGGCCTTTATTCAAAATAAAGGCCCATAGGCTACTTACGGGATAGTCATGCCTGTAGTTGTACATGTCCTTTGCTGCATTTTCGAATCGATTGAATTTGTACTACAGGAGGAAAAGTAAACATTGTAGGCCTATAGTTATTATTTGCAGAAATATTGAGGCCTATTGATTTTTAAAAAAGTGACAGTGACGAAGAACTTTCAATCCACTGAAACGCGAGACTACCCAGCACGCACGTCATAAGCTCTCTGGGTCGAGTCTCGGGGGCCGGCGATCGCGTTGGGGACCTCCTGACCTTTCCCACGTTGTGTCGTATTCGCAATACAACAGATCAGTGGGTTCCACCTGGTAAGGGTCATGGTCTCTCGTGTTCTCTCGGTCGTCGGTGGGTTTTCGGTTAGGGATCGACTCCTGATTCCCTCCGTCTTCGTCGGTGGGTTCTCTGTCAGTGACGGACCTCTGATTCTCTTCTACGTCGGTGGGTTGTCGGTCAGGGACGGACCTCTGATTCTCTTCTACGTCGGTGGGTTGTCGGTCAGTGACGGATCTCTGATACACTTCGTCGTTGGAGGGTTCTCTGCCGGGTTTCGGCTTCTTTAGATAGTCTCGTATTATGTTTACCAGGTGCCCTAGCCCAATACACGACATAACGCCAACCGAAGCATATACGCATATTATTCGAGGTCGACGACAAAACAGATCGTAGCAGAAAGTACACAGATTTCTTAAACGGCCAAACGGGTAACCAACTGCACGTATTGCAAGTTGCATTGTTTTAAAAGCAAGACGTGAGCTTTGGAACTCCTTCAGTGCATATAGCCTCCCCTCGCCTGATTGAGAATTAGCCCGAGGTTTCACTTTCGATTTTTGTCTAGCAGGAAGTCACAGCGAAAGGCATCATTCGGCCTACTTCTGTGACACACACACACACACACACACACACACACACACACACACACACACACACACACACACACACACACACACACACACACACACACACACACACACACAAAATGACAGAGGTCGTCACCTGTTGACATCAAGATCGTGTTGGAAAATGTCAAAAGCTAATTGGTATATTTAAGTAATTTACATCTTGTTCAAAAGGTCTTCTCCACTTAGCTAACTGTAGTGTAAAAAACACCTCCAAATGTGTCATTGACACCACATGTCCGCAGGAATGAACAATGTTTCCCTGCAGTGATGCCAAAGAGGAGTTAAGTTACAGTTTCAAGACCTCCGGTTGGAAGACAGACAGTTAACATAAGCTTTACCTCTTTGCGAGAAATGTTTTGCTGCATTGAATTCTCTGAAACTACACACTCAAAAGAAACATTTCCCTAGCACCCTGCTCAGTCTTCCTCATGTCCTCAGTCCTGGTTATCATTGAAGAGATAGGGCTCTGCTAGCAAGCTGTTTGCAGGGCAATCTCTTGTCTTATTTCCTATGGCAACACAGACCTAAAGCTATCAACGGCCATCATTGTGTCTTAATGTCTTCCTGTGTCGTTAAGAGGGACAGAGTGCATCATGTAACAGGCCATTAAAACTGCAGATAACGCTTCTGGCAGGACATTGTCTAGTCACCTGCTCCACATTAGTGGATTGGAACCAGATTCAAAGACTACCAAGTACACACACTTCCACCTTCAGGTGTTTATGGGGATACACTTATACACTCAATGATACCACTTTGGTGAATGTTATCAGCCCAAAAATACATGCATGTAAACAATAATTCTATCACTGTGGTGTCTCAACACAACTCCCTACTGAACAGGTGCCAACAATTTCATATTAATATAAATTACTTATTAACTTGTGTACTTGTGATAATCCACTCATGTGATGTACAACTGATAAATGTTTTATATCTCTAAGCAATCTTCACAAAATCGAAATAAAAAAAACCCAAATGTAATTAACCGAACCAATCATTCCACAATGTGTCAAGCGGGCCTATATACAGTATTGCAACATTTGAAATAGTTTTTAGGCAAAAACGAGGGTTCATAATGATGAAGTGTATGACGGAATAAACTGAAACACTCACACACACACACACACACACACGCGCACACTCGCACCATGTGCACGCGCTCACACTCTAGCACCGTTGTGTTTTTTTTTTCCCCCCCCTTTTGGCTCAGTGACTCAGCCTGACACTCGCCTTAACAGAGTGGCACACTATCAGCTCGAGGTGTGAGGAGGAGGAGAGCGCCGAACGCCGCGTCCTCGTGTGGCTCAAGTGTTGCGCATGAGTGACAGACTTGATCGCACAATTGATGACAATTGTGAAGCCGGGGGGGCTTGGATTTCAGCACACTGTCGCCAGGTGTAATTCCAGAAGGCTATAAGGGCCTCCTGACGTCCGCTAATGGCCCTCTATATATGCCGCCCGTGTCACAACGCCCACTGGGCCAGAGTATGGTGTCCTCGTACCAGCCTCCCTCCCCCGGTCCACCAGTGTCGCCAGGGGCGAGAATGAAGAGGCACGGCGTCAGGAGCCTTGTTCTCATCCTGTCCACCGTTTCCTATTTGCTCGTAGGGGCGGCCGTGTTCGACGCGCTCGAGTCGGAAAGGGAGAGCACGCGAAAAACCGTCCTGGAGCAAAAGATGAAGGAGATACGAGATAAGTACGCGTTCACCGACGGAGACTTTCAGCAAATTGAAAGAGTGGTCGTTCAGTCCGAGCCACACCGAGCCGGGCGGCAGTGGAAATTCGCGGGCTCTTTTTATTTTGCCATCACCGTTATCACAACCATTGGCGAGTAGTTCTCCGCCGTTTTCCTTTTTCTCTTTCCTCACTAACCAAACAGCAGCTTACAGCAGTTCAAACATTTCTTGTTCATGTGTGCTCATGTAGGCTTATCTTTGTGTGACTGCTCCTCTTGCCTACTGTTTGTCTACCCCCCCCCCCCCCCCCCCCCCTTTTGAGTATTTTTTTTCTCTTAGAAGCTGGAAGTGTCGTTTAAAAGTTAATAGCAAACTACCACTGTGACTTTGTAGGTTACGGCCACACTGTTCCCTGTACGGATGCGGGCAAGGCATTCTGTATGATTTACGCTGTGTTGGGAATCCCTCTGACACTGGTCATGTTCCAGAGCCTGGGCGAGAGGATGAACACACTGGTGCGCTGCCTGCTCGGCCACGCCAAGCGCTCCCTGGGCCTGCGGGACGCGGAGGTGTCCATGGGCAACATGGTGCTGGCGGGGCTGCTGTTCTGCAGTGGCACCCTGTGCGTGGGCGCCGCCGCCTTCTCCCAGCTGGAGGGCTGGACCTTCTTCCACGCCTTCTACTACTGCTTCGTCACCCTCACCACCATCGGCCTGGGGGACCTGGTGGCCCTGCAGAAGGGCGACGCCCTGCAGCGCCGCGCGCCCTACGTCACCTTCTGCTTCATGTACATCCTGGTGGGGCTCACCGTCATCGGGGCGGTGCTCAACCTGGTGGTCCTGCGCTTCCTGACGGTCAGCGCCGCCACTGCCACCACCGCCACCGCCGCCGCCACTGCCGAGGAGGAGACCCGGGTGGAGCGGCAGGCGAAGAGGCGGAGGCGGGAGTGCGATGCGGAGTTGAAAGACACGGTGGTGGAGGAGGAGGAGGAGGACCGGGACAGCGGCCCATGTCACCTCCTGTCCCTGCCCGTTGACGGGGGCAGCAGCAGCAGCACCAACCTCCTCCTCCCATCCTTCTCCTCCGCCTCTTCCTCGGAGGAGGCGGAGGTGGAGGCGGCGGCCCCAGGCGACACAGTGGCCTCAGCCACCAGCGACACCGCCCCCGACCGTGGTGGTGGTGGTGGTGGAGGTGGAGGTCTCTGCGCTCTGCTCTCCTGTGTGAGCTGTTGCGCGGACACGGACACGGACACGGATACGCACCCGGGGTCGGCGCCGTCTTGCGGCCGCCCGTTTGGTTGTCACAGCAACCCCATCTTCTACAACTCCATCTCCTACAGGGTGGAGCAGATTGCCACGTCATCTCCGGCCTTCAGCGGCGGTGGCGGGGGTATCTACCTGGGCAGGAGAGGTCGCTACACCAGGAGAAAGTCTCTCTAGCTCGGGAGCGTTTGGACATGTGTTGCTGGTCGTTTTGGCCTCGAAAGCCTTGAAAGCACCGATCTTTTAAACAATCCCAGATACAAGTTATTCACTTGTTGACACGTGTGTAGCATTATTCTTGGGATTGTTTTCGTCCACATAAAACCAACAGACAGATTCATATATTTGTAATACTGTGCTATATTCTTTTGTTGAATTTAAGTTTATTAATTGTATTTAAGTAAGGTATCTTCATAGCTCTGAGAAGCCTACCACTGAGTTTTTATTTGACCTAAAGGAAATGGTTATAATAAATGACACACACACACACACACACACACACACACACTATGGGACTCTGTCAGAGAGGGTACGCTGAGCACACACCTATAGGGTCTCAAATGGGAACCAAACGTTGCCACTGTAACTGTAATGTAAAGATTGCTTACACTCGGCAATCATTGGTGGGTTCCCCTTCTAAAGTAGGAATTCGCCCTCCACTGCGCTGCCCAGTTCCCTTAGTAACGCTTCTCTTTCCCCAAAGCCAGTGCAGTGGAAAGAGCTGCTGTGTACACGCGGCCCCGGGACAGACAGGTGGATGTGGAGCGCTTAGTAAACCTCCATAGGAAGTGGCAGGGTCAAATGGTTGAATTAAAATGAATTAGAACGACATTTCCATGTCAACAGTTATGTATATTCTATTTGACATTCTCAATACGTGTTACAGTGTGAAGAATTAGAAAAATAAGAATTTTGTCACTTACAGGTAAAAAAAAAAAGAAGCATTTGCAAATATTGTTATAATCGTTGTTTTTAACTTTTTACAGGAAATAAGGGATAGCCCCGAAAGAAATATCATATTATAGGCCTTTATATATTCATCACATGTCAGTATTTAACAAGTTAATCTGTTGTTCGTGAGTTGTATTGTAAACATATAACAGGAGTTTATACTAACTGTACGAATACTAGACTTATAAATAAATATGACTAACCCAATGTAGCTTCATGTCATTTGAATGTGTTATTCCCAGCTATATCGCACGATGGCAGTATTTCTCTATGGAAAAAAGTCTGGCTGTGTGGACAATCAACTGTAAAAGGTGTGGACGGAAGAGCAGTGGGGAAATTTTTACTTCCATCCATTTATTAAAACGGCAATGCTCCGTCCAATAGGTTGGACTCTTACATACCATTTCATATCTTAAACTGTGTGTGTGTGTGTGTGTGTGTGTGTGTGTGTGTGTGTGTGTGTGTGTGTGTGTGTGTGTGCGTGTAGGTATATCTTAATCATAGAGCACTCAAGAATGTCAACGTCTGTCTAGTTCAGGGTTTCTCAACGGGGGCGGCAGCGCCCCCTGGGGGGCGTTCGTAGAACCTAGGGGGGCGCTGGGAACGAACACGGGAGCGTCACAACTTTGCTTTGTGTATTGGTCATTATTTTTTACTTTTTAAACTTTCATGGTTTTCAAATATTTTCGGTGCAAAAATAGGATAACTTAAATAAAAAGCCTATCTTCATATGGGTTTCTAACCCCTCTATCGTCTCATCTACTTTTTACTTTATGCTCAGTACCGTCATGATCGCTATAGTAACGCCGATAAACAAATCCACCTCATCGCAGCAGCGTGGTGCTTCAGAAACTGTTTCGCCCTCCCCTGACTTCCACTGGTTGGTTTGCGGGACATGCAAAGCAAGCGGTGGATGGGGCATTACACTAAGCAACATGAATCTCATCCATATTACATAGTAAGGCAACATAAGACGTAAATAAAGCTAACGCCGCTTAGCATGCTAATTGTAAACAATAGAACGTGCGCATTACATGTAGACCACTGCAACGTCGCTCTACGTCTGCGAACCGATAAACACTTTCATAAAGTACGCACACCAACCGGCACATACGCATTTAACACTGATGTTACAGGCGCTTAACTTGTATAGTAACAAACTACTTTAATTACTATTTGGCCGCAAACTTAAACGTGCTACTCGCCAACTCAGAACGAAGCGGATAAAGGCTGCACATGTACATCGTTGCTAGGCAACGTCACGTAAACAAAGGGAGTCTTTCGTGCACATATTGAACCCAAGTTCGCGGGTTAACAGTTCAATAACCAATACAAATGTACACAAGCACTGTTACGTATTAAACTTCAATAGCTCAATATTAAAACCTTTTAATAAAACTCTGAATACACATTTTCTTGTCCAGAAAAAACATAATGGATATAGCCTACCCACGGGTGTCATATATTTTTTTTTTTTTAACAAAATGAACAATAATATTGGGGGGGGGGGGGGGCGCCAGAGGATCAGGGTAAGGTAAGGGGGGCATTTGCTCAAAAAAGGTTGAGAAACACTGGTCTAGTTTGATCCTAAATGACACACACACACACACACACACACACACACACACACACACACACACACACACACACACACACACACACACACACACACACACACACACACACAAAGATAGGATACCCCGTTGTGTATAATGTGTAGGCCTATGTAGCTATTGAAGATTGACATTTGTCAATTTAATAGCAAAGACAATAGACATAGCTCTGGGCCCAGGCTACATAAGCTCCAAATAAAATCCGACCCTTCCCTAAAGTGTCAGCTATCCGTGTGTCTGTGACACTGAATGTATAATATAGCACTAGCAGACTATTATTTATTCACCACTGATTGAGCACCAAATTTGTAAACCAGCAACATGGTGTGGGCTCAACAGTTAGTTGCGTTTGTTTGCGGGGGCATAATGACAGCACTTCGCTGAGTGATGAAAGCCATTATCTCATTTGCAAAAAAGCAATTTTAATTTTAATTTATTTATTCTGTTGTGATGCATGGCGTCTCCCCTCGTCATATTCACGGCTGTCACCCGCACCGGCACCGTCTGTCACAAAACAATCCGAGATGTCAACAACCGCTGAGTGAATCCCAAGGCTGTGTGAAATGATGGCACAGACACGTGTCGAATGTGCAGAATGAGCCTTTAAATACTGCTGCTGCTTTGATATCTCCTGATTGCTTCGGGCAGGGACGCTAAGCTCAAAGCCCTGAATATTCCCGCGCGTCTCCCTCTCGCGAGGATTGTCGATGTGAACACGCCCCTCCAGGTGGCGCTCGCGATCTTTCCAATCGGGGACAAATATCGAGGGAGTCAGGCGGCTCATGACACCCTGGTCAATGGTTTGCTGTTGCAGTTGCTTTAGGCGTAGCCAACAAGTCAACTAGTAATGAATTACAACTTGTGACGAATAACCGGGTCAGTCACGTTCCCCTTGATATAGCCATACTTAACAAGTTTTCGCAAAGTCCAGTTGTTACCTACATACTTTTTAAATTATAGCCTACACGTCTGCTTGAGAAAGCCTAATCAGGGATTGGCATGGCATATCAGGCCACGTGTGTCGACTCGAATAACCAAGAAAGATATAATAATAAATAAAGAATAATAATCCAAAGTGTTATGGCTGAGCTGTAATTGAGTGAGGGAGGATGAGAAAGAACTAATAGGACATGAGCTGGTTCGGGAACACTGAGTTATCCAAAGTTGCGTAAGGGGTGGGTTTGTTGAACTGCTCACCTGGTTGCTTCTATCGCAGGACTGCATGTTCCTTCTCTAAGATCCACAACTTTAAGGTAAGTTAAAAAAAAAAAAATAGTAACGGACCTAAAGAGGACTTTATCCCAGTGAATGAGGAAGGTTTTCTTTTGTTGCAGAAATCAAGTATAAGACCTTGTTCCTGTTTAGAAATCGGCGTCAAACTTTCATTTTTTTTCTCTGGCTGGAGCTTTAGATAATCAGTGGAAACAGGCCCGGGTTCGGACGCCTCTGCTTGAGGGAGTGGGGGTATTCAGACAAAGGGTGGACCAGGTTTCTATTCGCATTACAGTGCGCTCTTCCAGCCTCTAAAAATGTTGAGTAGCCTACTCCACATGTCAAAGCAGAACATTATTGTATTGTATCATCGTTAACTATTTCTCTAATATTATTGGTTGAATGTGATCTGTTATTCAAGGCACTAATTTGATAACCATGGCCACCATTAGGCTTACAGTAAACCCTTTTTAATATTCCATAAAATAAAGTCAAATAATTATCGTAGACATGATGTTTAAAAGTTGGGCTGCTAAAAAGGAGAAATGCAAAATCCTGGGACATCTTTCAAACGGTACAGATCACCCTGGCAACCGCCCATTTGACCTTAGCAACCACCTACAACACCCTAGTAACCGCCAAGAATCCATCCACCAACACAACGACACCCTAGCAATCGCCAAGTGGCGCCCCAGAATCCACCAATAGGCAATTACCAATTAACTCATTAGGAACTTCTTAATCAGGAACTGCTTAATTGTCAAATGCAGTTCAGTAAGTGTCTTATGGACAAATCTATTCTCAGCAGCATCTGCAAAGTAATCTCCCACAAATGCAGAGATAATTAACTGCAATCTTGGTTCTTTTTTAGTTATTACTTATACTTTTTTCTTTTTTGTTTGTTTCACATGTATAATTGAGTTATTTATTTTGCATGATGGTAATGGTTCACACTTGTCAAATGCCTCTTATAAACGTGCAAGGTAATAAGAGCAACTCTTTTACATTGTATGGTGAAGCGATATAATTTAATCTCAGTTTCATGTAATGCAGCTGAGCTCATCTCCCTTGATATCTGTAACCTAGTTTGCTTGAAATGATCCCAGTGTTGTACACGTGTATATATATAAAACTATATGCTCCCATATAGGTTAAGTTTTGAATATATTTAGTTAGTCTCAAGCTCTTCCTCTTGTCCTTTTAACCCTCTTACACGTCAGAGGACAATCATCACAAATTCACTGAAAAGATGATGGAGAATTCTGAAAAGATTTTGCGTTGGGGATAATGCCCGCATCTAGAACGGCCTCGAGCTCTGGGAGAAGAGGTCAGAGGAACACGACCCTTCAGACATACATTAAACCACGGCTTTAATGATGTCCTTTGTCCGCAAACAAAAACGTCTGGTCGCACAAGTGACGCAGTAGCTTTCTACGGGGCAGTGTATTTTTACTGGTTTATACGTTTATTCAAATTCATGTGCTTTCAATGTCGGATAATCTGTACAAAATGAGGATTTTGATTTCGTCATTGAAGCAGATGTGTAAGATTGCGTCAGCCTTTTAGCAGAAGCCTGGAGATTCTTGGGATGGTAAATGTTGTTTGGCTCAGAGTGCTTGGAACTGTGAAGAAAATGTAAATGATACAACTTGAAAGTGTCATATTTATTTAGATTGATTAAATGGGAATGTTTCAGATGGAGAGCCAGAGAAAGCCGGCATTAATAGAAGTTCATTCATGGGGTAATTGCTCATTAGTTTTCATTTCCAGCCAATTAGCGGCTTGTGTCAAACTGTGGGAAGAGCCTGTTCTTGCCATGTGGATGTCTCCTCCAATCAGACACGCTGTTGTAAAGCTCCCCGGGATAAAAACCAATCACAATGATTGGCTTATTACAAAGGCTCAATTAAGTATTGTAATTAATTAATAATTATTTAAGTAGGATTGTTATTATTCCTCTACCCAGTTAGCCCTAAATGTAGTTTAATGTTTGAGTAAGAGTACTCTTGGCATCCCTTAATAAAACCACACACTTCAAGCGTCTCTCTTTGTCTCTGTCTCTCGCTCTCTCTCTCTCTCACTTCCTCTAGATTCTTCATAGATTTCCTGCAATGGTTCTAAAGCTGGAAAAAAGAGTAGAGGCACTATTGTAGCTAGTACTAAGCCCCATGGGAATTTGAATCAGCGATTTGCTTCTGGTTCTTTGTTAATGACATACGCAATGCATGCTCAGGCACAATCAATTATTTAGCTGTCATTCTAAAGTAAATGGAAATCTAAACACTTCATCCAAATCTGGATGAGACTTTATTGAGATTGTATTGGCCATAGGGCTTGTACATCGCAATGACCGCCGCCATTTTGGAAGCATAGGAGCTTAGTTATTGTTCTGGTAGTAATGTTTCTTTGGTCATTGTTTAGCAAAGAGTCTGGAAATCTTTTTTTCCATTAAGGCGGCCACACACCGGGCCGAAAATCGGGCGTCGGTGAGTCTTGAGAAGTCGGTGACATGAGTCCCTTTGGTCTGTTGGGTGAGGTCGGTAGTCGATAAGGTCGTCGGCATTCTTTTCAGCCGATTCAACATGTGTAATCGGCCACTACAGTCGTTCAGTCTTTACCAATCTGATTGGTGGAGGGCTAGCCCTTGACTAGTGAATCAGTGAAGCTCGGAAGTAAGGATGGTAAACATACAAAAAGTGAAAAGCGCAGACAATGGCGACACACTCAACAACGCGTTGTTTGGTATCGTTTTGATAGTTAATATTGAATTCTTTGACCATGTGGACTGACGAAATCAAGGAACAATTTATCAGCTTGGTGGAGGATAGACCGTAGCTGTTGGCGGTTGCTGAGAGAGGTCCTGGTATTTCCGGTTTTCGTTCTTTTTTTGGACCACAATACAGATTAGCGCCGCATGCTGTTTTGGAGACATTACATCTCACGCAAGAGCAGAACGTACGGTGTCGTCTAGGTGTGTATTTCACACTTTTTTGACCGAGTCGGTGAGATTAATAGCCCGACTCCATTTTCTGGCGACGATCGTGCAGTCGTCTTGGTGTGTGCCCGCCTTTATGGGTCAACAAGGAGTGCGTTTACATGACACTCAAGAAAGTCGAATTATTGGGTTAGTCCAACTATGATTGGATTATTAAGATGCATGTATACACCTTAGTCAAGCTGAAATCGAATCGGGTTTCTCATAGTCAAATTAAGACCCCTAGATTATTCGACTGTTAGTCGCATTAAGCGTGCATGTATGGATTGGGAATGGATTATGCGTTCTGCGCATGCTCTATCTTCTACGGGGGCCGTAAACAAGAAGTAGGAGACAATAGTCGTGTTGTTGTTGGAAAAAGAGAAACAGCGATTTATTTAAAAAGGTGGCACAGAAGATGGAGGAAGCCGGTGAATGTAGTTATCCCCTATAAGAATTGTATCCCCGGCCACAGGAGCACTCATGGCATGCATTCAGTAAGGGTGGAAGCACACAGACACTCCACTTCGTCACTACTGTCATCAACAAGTGTGTAAAGTAGTAACTTCGGCACATCTGTCAAAATAAATGTTTTTTTCTCACACATGTTTACGATCTTTATTCATTTATTGCGCCGCAGCCAAACTGACGGGGATATTCTCTAATATTATGAATCTTAAAGACTGTGTCGGGTTCTCAGACTCTCTGATACTTCCACAAGTAAAGACCTTCTGCTCTGACATCCCATTGTTCCGACCGGCTTTTGGATCACCTATGCGGCTGAGCCCACATAAGACAACAATCCCTTTCTCCTCCATGTTCGGTTCAATCCGGAGTCAAAGCCAAAGTTCCTTTCCCCCAATTCCTTCTCCCCCATGGGCAAGATATCCCCCACTAGGCATCTTTACTTGTTGTGGAAGTACCAGAGAGTCGGAGACCCGACGCAGTCTTTAAAATTCATAATATCAGAGAACATCCCCGTCAGTTCGGCCGCGGTGCAATGAATGATTAAAGATCGTAAACACGTCGGAAGAAAAAAACATTTATTTTGAGGTGACATGGACCTGAAGTGAAGTGACAGCTGTCTACTGAAAACATCTTTCTCGAATGCCGCCTATCATACCGGGGCATCACATGCTTCGGCCAATGAATCGATTCTTACTGCCATGTATAACCAGACAATTGCAGTTGTCCAATTGCGGAGCATAGTCGAACTATGGATTTAATCAGATTAAGCTGTGCATGTAAACATATTGAATGTTGATGTGGATTTTAGAGTACTACAACTCACTTGAGTCCTCACAATATGGCAGAGTTCCCATGATGCATTGTGATGTACAAGCCCTATTATGGAGCATGTGGGGGAGCCTATTTGCTGAACTTTGGCTTCAGCTTCTTCTCTTTCTCTCTCCTGACTTGAGCTGCAGACCTGGCCTTATAATCACAGTATTACACGCTCTCCTGAGAGAATGTGATCAGCCAATTTTAGCAGTTTATTTTAACAGGATTTATCTTTGTGTATTAAATTGTACCGTAGGGAAACTGTTTATTGCCAATACCTTTCATAGAATCTTGTGAAAATGTTTATTAAAGGGCCTCTATTTTACCACCAGGTGTGATGTTGATTAGCCATTCTAAAGCCCAAAGCACACGGCTGTGTCGGTACATATGCAAAATAATGTTTTGAATGTTTGTGCCCAAAATAGCCTTGAGTCCTATCTGAAGCGAGTGGGGAAAAAAACAACCCTGTTATAGGCCTGGGCAATAAAACAATAAATAATTTTATCGTAATACGATACGATACAATATCAATATAAAACATGTTCAATGTATATCGATAAGAGACTGGACCACTGGATCTAGCAGCTGGGTTTGTTACACAAACACGGTTCCATACTTGTTTACAATATTTCAGTGTTTTTCATTGTTGTATCGGCATTGGAGTATTTATCAATGAAGAACAGTGGAAGGTCATATTAAGTGTTAAACTTAATATTATGTTAACTATGTTATGTTATGTTATGTTAATTAAGTGTTTAAATCCAGCACGGTAATTCCTAGTCTTTATAGGTCATTGAAATGATCAATAGTTATATATCGATCAATATGATCAGGTTATATCGTGATGTGTCTTTCAGCCATATCGCCCAGGCCTACCTTGTTACATCCGTGCCTTGTGTGCTTTGTGCCTTTTTAAACCAATTTGAATTGGCTCCATTTAAACAATGTGACTATTTTTTGTTTGGACTGAAAATATGAAGCCAAATTTGCACTCTGTGCTTTGGGTGAAAGCCATTTCAAAATGTACCCTATAGTGACATCACACATGGGACCCAGGTCTCAGGTGGACAACACACCAACCTACCCAATAGACTGTACTAACTGGTAAGCTGATCAAGGGATATGCTGGTGCAGTTTATTGTGTTTATCTTGATTCATTTTAGGTAAAAGCTAAATCATAATAAACACAGAACAGTTAACATGAAATGTCAGCGCTTTTCAATTTGTTGATAATCTCGGGCTATGCGTTTTTGAGAGGAACACAATTGAAAGTAACCAACTAGCTTACATAACTTGTGTAAGGGTATACTCATTGGAAATTGCCACCGGTTCATTCCAAACCCAGCTATTGTATTGTCAACCTTATTCTCTCTATGAGCCCATTGTGTTTTGTCACACTGGAATGTTTCCATGAAGTTGCTGTTGTAGCAGAATTATAATGAATGAGATAAGGACAAGAAACGAGAATAGAAAGATAAGATTCAATGGACCTCAGTACAGTGCCATTAATAACAAATGCATCTCCTTTTTCTGTTTTAAATTCTCCCAGCTATGAATAAATGTACGTCACTCTGCGTCCCACGTAGCAAATGGCGCCTGTATAGAGATATGGAAGTTACATTTTTCCCGTAAAAAAAAAAACATAAAAGAGAAAGTAGTCACAGAAGTGTAAGTAGATTGACACAGGAGTGCTGCTCGTCTGCTGTTAATCTTGCTAAACGAGCAGAGAGATGGATCTTTGCTTGGGCCATACGTACTAAATAATTCACCGCACTACACTCTGCACTGTTTGATTCCATTTATCTTATTCACTCACTGTCAATTGTCTCTTTTTGCTTGGCTGTGCACTCGTTAGAAACGCATTGGGAATGGGTGGGGGGGGGGGGGAAGGGGTATGGTTGGAGGGAGGGGGGGAGAGAGTTGAGAAGCAGGGCGGGATAAGGGAGAAAAAAGGCAAACTTGATGTTCCGCCATCATCTTACAGTGCACTAATATATGCCCTTATGCGCATGGTGACATAAAACTATGGGTTTTGGCTGTGATTTAGATTTGCCAGAACATGCAGTGTTCCCCTGTGCTCTCCCTGCGGACCGGCAGCCACCAGTGGGACCAGTATCTTCTGCTGTGGTACCAGTAACAGTTGCTTTGCTTTCAAAGCAGCGCTCATCCACAGCCATTTGATACAGCTCCCTCCGGGTTAGGGATGGGGTCGGAATATTAGATTATTCTATTATGCGTTCCTGAGGGTCAAAGTCGATTTTTAACATTTGGACCGTTAACATTTTTTTCCCATTCAAATAAACAAGAATTAACGGACGGAACTAATGTTGGTTCTGTAGCACTATTCGTTTTTTTTTAATTATTATTATTAATCATGTACAGAAAAACAATATACACAATACACAAGCATAAATATTAATATATATGCATACAACACAAACACTGATCACTGTTAAAGTTTTTTTTTTTGCGTTTCGGCACCACATCAAATAATCGATTATTCGTTCATACCACCCACTGATTATTCGACCATGAACAATTTATAAGTTATTCACGTCCCTACTCTGGGTTCATCAATATGGACCAGTAGGAGCGTGGACCAGAGTAAACGAGGGGGTCTTTCAGAACAAATAATCGTGTTCTTTCACATTAGCGATCATGGTCTCCAGCCGTATTGGCACGGTTTTTCCATCATTTCTTTAGTATTCCAGGGGCTGCCTCCTGTAGGGTTTGGCTGAGTGGGAAATACACTTTTTTTTTTGTCAACAAAACAGCGCTGGAATTTATCATCAGAGGGGCGGCCAGGATGTCCACGGCTCCGGCTTCATCTGCATCTGCTTGGTATGCCAACCCCGGCAACATCTGGATCTCGCGCTGCCCACTCATGCTATTTTGCATTAGCGTACAATGCATCAATCGCTTCCCTTTCAACAAAAGAAGTTAACACACACAGAAGTTTTGTTTCCAAGGCAACTACGAAGTGCGCTAGTGCCAAGAGTAAATTAGTTTCACGGGGAGGGGGGGGGTACCAAAGTAGACAGTTTTTCCATCAGCGGTTTCTCATGTGGGATGCGGTAGAGACTAAAACACGCGACCTGAAGCATATGTATACAATACAATGGATTCTCTATCTAAGGGGCCTTGTCTGTATTTCCTTTTAATATCACCTTCATCTCAATGTAATGCCTTCAGTGGCTCACCCACTCATTCCCTCTCTTTCCTACACACACACACACTCATGCACTCGCACACGTGTGCACAAATATACACGCACAAATGCAATCCAAGCGCTGAAATGTCATGTTGTGGGTGGTAATAAATGTAAAACAGGTTATAATTACCGAACCCCTCTGGGCATACACTGTATAATACAGCATTTTAGGGTAACAGCCCATGTTAATGTGCATCATGTCAAACCTTTGACTTCAAAAACTTGCCATTCAAATTCACCCACTCCTCGATCCCAGTATCACCTCTCTGTTGCACAAATGTCAAACCTTCAACACCATGTGTCTGTAGTGCTGCTACCCCAGTGTTCAGGCTCTTGGGAGTGTGTTGCTATCTCACAGGTGGTTACACCAGGCAAGCTGGGTAGATATTAAATGGAAATTAACCAGTGCTCACACGCTAATAAACGACAGCATGGCAATGACAAACTGTCACTGAGGATTCACTGCCCCTAGGGTTCCACCTAGTGGACATTGCTTGGTATAGCGCCAGTGTGAGCTTTCTGAATGGGGTGGGGGGGGGGAGATTCGACAATTCTAAGTATAAGAATGACTGTGGTTAATCACTCCATTTTAACCAAGAGTATATGAACATCGTCATGCTCCGAGACGGTGAGGAGTTGTCACGGCGATAGCCCCAGATTCCCTGGTCTAGCCAGGAATGACCGTTAATGTGGTTCTTGTCGGACCTGCAGTCAATTCTGTATTGGCGTTTCTTTTTTGCTGTTCATGTTGAAGGGTTAACCATCTAGCTGGGCTCTTGTCTAATAGAAGAGAGTACTGCTTCATATTACTGTGGTGAAAAAAGAATCATCAGTTTCCTTTAGAAAAATCCCAGAAAAGATTTTTCATTGTCATTGCCATGCAATTTTGAATGGCGAATAACGTCAGTTGTCTAACTTTGCTGGGATTCGGTTCCCCTTTAATATAACTATATTGTTTATTCACCTGAAAAGAGGAGAGATTGTTTTTTTTAAAACGTTTCAATATTTCTCATCTGTTCCATTTTATAACTTTTAATGCAATAAGAGAGAAGACAGGATCCAAGTCTTATGTTTTTGCCAGTGTCCGCCAACCTGAACGTCTGAACGTTTCCCTCCGGTCTGAACACAGGAGGTGTTGTGTTCGTAACGGTGTGTATGGACGTGTGGAGCCAGCGTTGGCGTCCATTAGAGGGTTATGCTTCTTGAACACCTGTGGTGTAACGCCACGGAGTGTGGAGCATTTCATGTACGTCAGCGTTCATTACAACGCCCCATGCACAACGCCATGGGTCGTAACAGCCTTCCTAGAACTGTCAGCCCCACAATGCCTTTTTGTAAAATGTCAGTGGACTAATTCGAGCTGAAATGGAGGTGTTCAACTTACACCTTTACATAGCACATTTTGCTTCTTAGGTGTCACATGCCACAACACAGCTAAGTTCAGATCACCATCCTCTGGTAAAACCGTGTGTTAACCATGTTTAATTTGGAACTGGCAGTTCAAGACGCACTTATCCGATTGACGTATTCTTTACACATATATTTGATGGGCTTTTTTGTGCCTTCACCAGACCAGGCAGGGAAGAAGACAGGAAAGCGGTTTGGAGAAGAGAGGGGAACCAACATCCGGCATGGAACTACAGGTGGGCAGTGAGACCTGAGCCGTTTCTCAATACCAAGTACGCAGACTACGTTCTCACGGACTTGGAAGTACGTACTTCCGAGAACGCGAGTACGCACCTGCAATTGGAACAGCAGCGGACTCGATGATGCATTCTGGGATATTTAACGGTCCCAAGTCCACACGAGTCACCTCCGATGCATCCTCGGTAGAACGGCCTCATCGAGAACGCATTGAGAACACTTCCGGGTTTTACGACAGTACTCGCGTACTCGCGTACTTGGAATTGGAACAGTGCTTGGGCTACCACTGATGACGTTTATCGAGAACGCAAGTACACGAGAACACACGAGAACGCGAATTGAGAAACGGCTCTGGTGTTGCCACAAGGCCCCGCCTACACAGTCTGCGCACCCCCCCCCCCCTCCATGGTCAGGGTACCGCCCACATGGTCAGGGTACCGCCCACATGGTCAGGGTACCGCCCTACATGGTCAGGGCACCGTCTGGTCTGGACACGCAGCTTTAAACTAAATGAGTTTAGATTTGATTTTTGTTCTAAGATTTATAGTAAGGTTTTTCAAGAAGGCAAGAAACCCGGGCCATTCCCTTTTTTAAAAGGTCCCATGGCATGAAATTTTCACTTTATGACATCTAACATTAATATGAGTTCCCCTAGCCTGCCTATGGTCCCCCAGTAGCTAAAAATTGCGTTGGGTATAAAACGAGGAGTAGGTATCTTGCGCCGCCTTTGAAAAAATGAAAGCTCAAACGCACTGATTTGGGATCTGGCCACATATGTCGTCATATGGGGCCAAGCTTGGCCCGCCCAGAGAATTTGGCCCGCCAATGGGACAATGAGCTAGGACCATGCGAGCTGTGTGTGTGTGTGTGTGTGTGTGTGTGTGTGTGTGTGTGTGTGTGTGTGTGTGTGTGTGTGTGTGTGTGTGTGTGTGTGTGTGTGTGTGTGTGTGTGTGTGTGTGTGTGTGTGTGTGTGTGTGTGTACACACTGTAATGCAAGTGTTCTTTGTTATTTGGATAACCGTTCTGCTGTTGATGTAATGGCGCATAACACCCAACACAATAACGCAAGCTTGCATAAAGCTCCCATTTGGTGAAAAGACTAGACTGAGTCGGGTTCTCTGAGGTCTCTGGTATTTCCACAACGAGATTCGTAGTGGGGGTCATCTCGGCCATGGTTGAGAAAGAATTGGGAACCACGACATGGATGAGAAAGGGATTGTTGCCCAGGATTGTCCGCCGGAGCCCTGCTGCCCGCTGAACGCTGCCCGTTACCCGGGGTTGTCTCCTGCCGGAGCCCCGCTGCCCGCTGAACGCTGCCCGTTACCCGGGGTTGTCTCCCGCCAGAGCCCCGCTGCCCGCTGAACGCTGCCTGTTACCCGGGGTTGTCTCCCGCCGGAGCCCCGCTGCCCGCGGTAGCAGGCATTGGGCTGTGGGCAGCAGGGCTCCGGCGGGCAGCGGGGCTCCAGCGGACAATCACAGGCAACAATCCCTTTCTTCTCCATTTCGCGGTTCAACCAGAGGCGTCTGAGAACCCGACGCAGTCGTTTTAGATTCATAATATCATCCGGAGGCGCAAACAGCTTTTGACCATGATAATATATATTATATTATATAGATATCTAAATATGATATGATATTATTTAGATATAGAGCGCCAGGACTCCGGCCGGTGCACCCGGAGTGTTCAGTGTTCCACTGTAAACACTAGCGCACGGTACCGTGGCTGCAAGCTGCTCAGGGCCACACCCCCACCCTCCACCTGGACCCGCCTCTAAAAACTACACGATTGTGGAGAGCTCATTGTGGGACTGGCTCGTAGTGGCTGTAATTCTGCAAGGCTGAATTTCTTGAACGTCTTCAAATACTGTATTAGGGGCCCACTAACACCTATATATATATATATATATAAGCATATATATATAAGCATCCATAAAGTAGCATGCCATGGGATCTTTAAACTATTCCATGACATTAGCAGATGTCTTGAGATATTCATGTTGCAGTACCTGGGTTGTAGAGTTATTATATCTTGTATCACTAAAATCCAATTCATCAATAAAGATTGCCATGCAAGGAAATTAGACATTTTTAGTGCCGCAGTCCACAAAATAGGACTTAATAAAATAGGTGCAGACTCAAAATAGAGGGATTAATAAGAGAGAACAGTTATATATGGCTGCTTATATATGACTCTTTTATCCAAAGCGACCTACAATAAGGCAAGGCAAGGCAACTTTATTTATATAGCACTTTTCATACACAAGGCAGACTCAAAGTGCTTCACATATAAACATTGTCATACAATAAAATAATAGATAAGTAAAAAGTAAAATAGATAGAAAATAAAGGCAAAGTTTTAGAAAGTGAGAAAATAAAGGCAAAGTTAGTAATAAAATAAAAAAATAGAAGCATTGTAGATTTAAGATTTAGCAGAAAGCTAAAGCAATAAGTACATTTGTGAGAAGAAATGTGTCTTCCTCAAGGCCAGGCAGACCTATTGCCAAAGCAAGCAAGCTAGTCTTGTGTTTTGGGGGAGTGGCCTTTGGAGGGGGACCGGAAGGGAGGGTTCGATATTTTTGGTTGGATTGCTTTCAAAACCTAGTTTATTCTGGCTGGTTTCTTAAAATTGCCTACACTGGCTTTTAACCACTTTGGTTAGAAGTACGATCCAGTACCGGGGTTTAACAGGGACAGACGCACCGCTGCCACTCGTTTTCAGTTGTAGAAGTCTGTTCTGAGCTTAACATTACTTTCTGACATAGCATGAAGTTATTTCAAAAGGGGAGAATGCTATCAAATTAAGTGGAAAATCCATCCATTGATATTTAAATTTTGACCCTGGAGTAAGCACCTGGACACTATCCCTGCAATAGCCACACACGGCTTCACGTCGCTGCTTTCTGTAGCGATGAGAACCAGTCCAGTTTTAGAACGTTATTTTTTTTGTTATTTTGCAAATACTTGCCTGCTATAATCAGTTTTGATGTAAATCTTCGGTCTCTAATGGGGCGACAGCTGTATGAACTACACCTTCAACTAACTTCTATTGGAATGTGTGAGGTGGGACACCAGAGGCTACTTCCTTTGTCCGTCGGTGTGTGTGAAAGCCACTAACATGATAAGTGGTTTTCAGAGAATCCCTCTCGCACACAGTACGTGTGCGAGAGGGATATTAAGGGGCCTTAATAGGGATGGGTACGGAAACCCGGTTTTGAACAGTCCCTGGAGCTAAATAATTAAAGACCGTAGGCTAGATAAACGTTGCGGTAGTTATTCCACTGTAATTCAGCTGTATTTTTAGTATTCCCGAGTTCTTCCCGACATTAAAACAAAATTCAAAGTATGTTTCTGGGTTTCTCCGAGCCTGTCTTTTAAGTGGGGGGCGTGGCGGGCTGCCTTCCCTCACATGGAGATGTTAATGATTTATTTTCTCTTAATTCAGGCTAGATGAACGTTGTGATAGTTGTATCAGGGATCTTCCCAAATACATTGCCGAGTAGAGCTGTCCCTAGTTACCACACGGACATTTAGTGGACTCTTTTTCCACATTTATTTCTAAAATGGTTAAATTGGTTGAAACACACGTTTTATTACACACGTTTTATTTGGATATGTGCTGTAACCAAGTTATAATGAATTTGCAGGCCACCCATCCTCATTTTCTGCCTCAAGGTAACAAATAAAGAAAGATAGAAATACACTTTGCACCCCTGTTCCTCTCAACTTTTTATCTGCCCTAGCCAGGTGCACTTGTGTTCACACTATGCTCACTGTAAGCGGGGCCCTGGGTTACTGATTGATGCGCATCACAACCCGTCAGGGTAACGTTTTATATTAAGGTCCTTGTAATAAGCCTTTGTTAATAGGTAATAAGACACTTATTGTACGCTTATTAACATTAATTGGTGTTAAGAAGACGTTGGCCGTGTCCCAATTCAGGGAATTCAGGGAATCTCTCCTTCGTAGACCGCGAAGGCTGCATTGAAGGCCGAACGAGCGTTGTGGAATGGGACGGTCTAGCCTACGGAGCATTTCCGGATTCCGTAACCAGCCGTTGACGTCCTTTACCTTGCGTGACCACGCGCCGCTCCTGTCTCCTAGCAACCCTGACAGCTGTGGTTCAAACCGGACAGCGGAGGAGAACTATGGAGCCTGAAATCATAATTGTATTGGTTATGTTTTATCTTTTATTGGAGGAGTGGGAGAAGATTCACCGCCGGGTGAAGAGGAAGAGAGGACGTTGGCTTAACATTAATTAGTTTAACGTTATATGTCTAGCGTTAATGTCATTGAACTTTGACAATAAAGTTACATATTTAAAATGGTCCCAACCTTACTTTTATATTAAAAAAATGTTTTTACATAGTTTTGTCATTAAATATGTATTCGCTGCAGCTGCTGCTTCCGCTCTCTCCGCGCCATTTCTGAAAAAATATCCAACGCGCAATGAATGTTGGGATACGTTGGGCCGTGAAGGATGCATCCGATGCGTCCTTCAAATCCGGGAAACGAAGGCTGCATATCTCGGCCGCATTCGAAGGACCCTTCGAAATGGGACAGCACTTGACGCGCCGCTGTGACGTATGCGGTCTTCAAATGCGTCCTTCGAAGGATGCAACCCCTGAATTGGGGCACGGCCTATATAAGGTAAATAAATCCTTTATTAAACTGCTAATTATGCATTTTTGCAGGTACGGGATCTAAAGCAGGAGCAATGCTTATTAAGGTTAATAAGTCTGCACATGTTGAGTGAGTGATCTGTTTTGTGCCTGATATCAGATCCTTTAAAGATCCTTTTATTTTGAAGGTCATTTTAAATCGGAAGATTTGTTCATGCAAGTGGATGATGCTTGACAAACTTTTGGAAAACATGTCGGAATCGTCAGCACCCCAAACCAACAACTGCCAGACAAAAGATAGGCACAAGCACAGAAAACATGGATAAGAGGAAGAGATTCGAACTGGAGGATGACTCTTCTGGTAAGTTTAAGAATGTAATGCTAACGTTAGCTGGCTCTAGCTAGCTAGTTGTTTGCTATCAAACTTTTTTTGGCTAACGTTACTTTCTTTCAGAGGCTTTGACGTGCTGTTGTTGAGCTAACGTTTAGCTTATGCTATCGATGAATATGAAACTAGGTAACCAAACGTATCTCATTCTAACAGTTGTCATGAATCCATGTCTAAATGGCTTAATTGCTTATTGTAACCTGACTGCTAACTATCTATTGTGGTCAATGTTCTTTGTGTTTCTTTTATACAGTAACAAGAACGACCAGCCAAAGAAACTCTCAACCGTCCCCTGAGGCCATGGAGATGGATTCGTCTTTTCGAGTTTTTGTTGATGTTCAAGAATATTTTTCATTAAAGTTCTGAAAGTTTTGAAAATTTAAAAAATATTTAAAGTGTATTTTTGTTTTTCACCGCCATTACAGTATTTGTCTTTTATTTCACATTTTATCAACCTTGATAAAATATAGTACTCATTATCTGTTAATAAGTGTATATTAAAGGACTTGTTAACCTTAATAAGCATTGTTCCCGCTTTAGATCCTGTACCTGTAAAATGCGTAATTAACAGTTTAATAAACGACTTATTAACCTTAATAAGGATGGTCCCCACTTCAGATCCCATACCTGCAAAATGCATAATTTGCAGTATAATAAAGGATTAATTAACCTTAATATGCATAAAAAATGCCTAGTAAAGGAATAACATGACATGACATAATAGGTAAGTTAGTAAGACTCAATAAGTGGGTTTGTAAGGCAAGGTATTTGAAACTCATGAGACCATTATTAATGTTATTAAGCAATCAAATAGTTAACTTGTTTCTTATGAGTGCTTATAAAAGGCTTATCATCTCACAATAAACATGTTTATTATGTTATTATTCACCCTTCTAGATAGTCTTAACACCAATAAATGTTAATAAGCATATAATAAGGTCTTACCTATTAACAAAGGCTTATTACAAGGACCTTAATATAAAGCAGTTTTTTTTTTTCTTCACTATACCTATTTAGTTAAATGCTACAGCATATCCGTACCTATTCTAACAATGTTCAGTTCAGTATTATTCTTTGTCCCAAGTGGGCAATTTGTTTCCAGCAGGACCACACATACCACAACAACAATACAGACAGAGACAGCTTCTAGCACTAGAAGCATAATAAACAGTTCACTTGAGATACATATTGGCAGTGCATTAAAATGTTTTTAAAATAAAGATACAAATTCAATAACTATAAGATAGCTGTAAAAAGAGGTAGTGAATGGGGAGGAGGGCAGGGGCGTTCACTGAAATGGACAAAGCTGTCTACCTCTGTTATGTGTATTCAGTGCTCGAATAGAAAGAGGGATAAAAATAATTGATGTACCTTTGTGTTAGAGCAGTGGGTGTCCCAAACCGTAAGCCAGATGGCAACAGCATGTATTCTGTGCACAGAGGATGAGTTGTGTCTTGATAGATGTTTATGGCTTTGTTAAATAACTGCTTGTTGAAATACTCAGTAAGGTTACCCAACGTCACTCCCACTATCTTACTGTCCACATTCACAGAGGTTGGTGGAGCAATATTGTGTGTGTGTGTGTGTGTGTGTGTGCGTGTGTGCATGTGTGTGCAGTGACGGAAAAAACGGCCCGGGCATTTGCGCATTATAACCGGCCGCGGGTAATTGCTGACGGGGGGGGGGGCCGCCGTCGCGACAGTGGGGCTGCGCGATCCCAACAAGCATGCCGCTCCGTGATTGGCCGGCCCAAACGGCCCACGAGAGGCCGCGGCCCTTCTGGCATCTGCCCAAATGCCAGACCGTCCAGTCCGTCACTGTGTGTGTGTGTTGCTAATCTACAGCGTGTTTGTGTTTGTTATATCTGCCTATATAGTAATACATGCAAATCGGGGTTCAGTTCAGCATCTAATTATTAAAACTTCCTAAAGAACTAGCAAGCTACTGTGCAGCAGAAGCTACATGTTTTTGCTTGTAATGGGCTAACTTTAGCAGCTCTCTTACTGTCCAGATGCACTCAGGAGATATCTGCAGAAGCCCCAAGCTGCTGGAAAAGGGACGTCTGATCTCCCATCTTCACCGCTCTCTGAAGCGGGTCAATTCAGCAAATAATTAGCAGTTTGCATCCGAGAGAGGCTTAGGCGTCCCGGTCACTCAACGCTACGGTCTGGGTGGATGGTGAGCTGGATGAAGCCATTCATTTAATGTCTTCATCCGAGTGAGGGCTAAGCTTCACGGACACCGAGGGCCCTATTTAGACGGTCTAAAACACAAGTGTGAAGCACAAAACGGAAGTAGCTTTGTGGGCGGTTCTATGGCGATTGCTATTGCTATTATGACGGCGGATTAATGACTCTTGCGCCCGGCGCAAATCTAAAATGGGTTGGTCTGAAACCCGTAGGTGTGTTTTGAGCATAAAGTGCAATAAACCAATGAGAGTTCCATCTTCCATCCCCTTTAAGAGCCAGCGCATTTGACTTGACGAGTTGATATTTTGACAGGGCGTTTGCAGTCCCCGCTGAGACAGATGCATGACCACATGAATTTCAAACTTCAAATGGCTCAGTTTATGGCCAAATAATAGGCCTTATTCACACTTGGAATAGCGTTTTCTTCTCCAACTTCAGAAACACTGAGTCATCATGTAAATTTCGGCAAAGAGAACTAAACACATATATGATATGCGGACGCGGTCCTGTGGCCGCAACTGTGGGTCTATTTAATGATATGCAGCAATACATTAACAAACATCGTTTGTTACCAGTATTGTATACATTATCGTTATCGACTTGTGTTCATAATATGCATGTGTCCCCCAGTTAATATACATCGCCATGGACTGTATTTAAGCAATCTTACACAAGATGGCGTTTTTGAATGTCATTATTGGTACACGAAGCACAGCCGTAGGAACAAGGCGCTTGTGCGGAAGTACCCATAATGACATTCAAGAACGCCATCGAGTGTAAGATTGCGATTCAATAACGCAAACCATCTTTATTATCAACAATATTGTAAAATATTTTCATATTGTGGGTTAATTTGCCCTCAAATTCAAGCTTTCTGCCCGAGTTCATCTCCATCAGAAAATAGTTCCTATAGTAACGATAGCCGACTCTTGGTCAGTTGAACGTTGTTATGGAAACTAGGCTCATGAAAGTAGTTTCGGCTAGTTAGTGTAGCGATACTTTCTGTAATTAGGCACGCACTTTTTGTCCGTTCTTTTACCAGGCATTTAAACACGCTTAAGAATGGGAATTGACCAATCGGAGTGCTTGCTTAAACTTGCATGTTATTGAATATGTTACGTGTTTAGTTTGCGTGTGTTTAAACAGATGAGTGCACACACACACACATGCGCCAAGCATCACCCGCATTCATTCATTCTTTTAAACGCTCACTCGCGGTAAAACTAAGTTTTCTCATGATCAAATACTCATCAATCCTAAAATTGATGGGCTTGTACACGATGTCTGTGTCAAGAAAATATGTGTTTGGTGTACGCAGATGCATTGATTTAAAAGTGCAACTACTTGCTGTATTAGCTGTTCTTTCCCAAATCATTTAACCAACCATTTACCCTAAAACAAGATTTTGTTTTGGAAGGCTGGGATATACTTTTCTCAAGTTTATTATAGTTATTATTATTATTATTATTATTATTATATTATATATTAGTGCCTGTTTGCTGCGGGGGAAAATCTAATTTACGCCTGGTGCAAACTAGCAACGATGCATGCGTCGGTGTAGAAAGTTAATTGCACTGGGTGCAAGATAGGGCCCTGAAAGTCTAACGCCACATTGTGTGGCCCATTTTATATACATCATCGCTCATTATAACGATCATACACAACAACGGTACTAGAAAAGTATCACAAAGTTGCTGTGGGTCGTAACCATGGGTATATGAACCGTCAGCCCATAACACTTTTTTTTTTTCCAGACTCATAGTGTTAGAATCGTGTGTTCCCTTGCTCATCAACATTTATTTATTTTCACACACACTCACACACACACACACACACACACACACATGCTGCTTCTATATTCGTTTTCACAAAAACACGTCACTCTTTACCTCACACACAGCTGGGAGTGTTTAGTACTTTCTTTCACTTACTGGGCGACAGCACATTTTAAACTTAGACCTAGTGCTGACAACCCACCCACATTTTCAAAATGGGCAATCTTAAAGAAATTATTTTTTGCTTATTAAAAAGATTTGAAATGTATGCTGTCTTTGTTACTACCAAAGAAAAAAAAAGCATAACCTTTTATAGCTATATAGCTTTATAAAATGTATGCATCTTTGTATGTACGTAATCATGTCAGCACAAGACTTCATGCAAAATTAATAATACCACATCAAACTTAATAATTGAAGGGCCTACATGCTGTTAATATGGAACTTAACATAGTGCGTCAAATTAGTTTTCACAGTGGGGATAAAACAGACCATCAACAAAGGGTGCTGAACTCATAACAACTTGAGCCCTTTTTCCACAAGGCACCTCTTAATGTAGCTAAATACCGATAACCAAATGCTTCTGGTAAATCATGTTTGAGGCTTCTCATTCAGAAGAAAATAACAAAGTTATCCCAGAGAATACAAATGTCTGGTAGACATGGCCCCTTTAAGCTCTGCCAAGTCCATGTGGGTTTCCTATGGTGAAGTCCACCTTATGAGTTTCCTATGGCGAAGTCCACCTTATCTTTATAAACGGCCGTCGAGCTGTGCAAAGGTAGGTGGAGGCAGTTGATACGCGTATTAGCCACAGGGATGCTCCATGTAGATGCACGTCCTGATGCTGGTTCCCCCGGGGGAAGTCGACGGATGGGCTTTGGGGGCTTGAAGCCTATATTGGAGGGATGGCAGTGGCATAAGCCAGGATTCCCCGTAGTTTTGCAGGGCCCTCATCATTGGAAACATAAATAAATGGTTTAACTGTTATTTCTTTCATTGCATTTCTGCAATGTATATGAAGTGTGTTTCACAACTCTGTAATTACCCAGTCAAACAAAATTGCAAATACATTTAATATCCCAAGAGATACAAAACAAAAACATGCTATGACTTCTTGAAGTTTATTTATACATACATACAGTATACGTTTGTATAGTCATGTATGAGCAGCTTCCTGTGAATTTCAGAGAGTTAAGCTTTTCGGAGGCTTATTGTATAACACCACGGTGGGTGGTGCATTTCATAGACTACGTCGCTGGCTGTAACGCTCCTACGCAAACAAAGGTACTAAAAAAGCATCACAAAGTTGGCGTGGATAGTAACCATGGGGATAACAGGCCAAGTTCCTTCCAAGAACTTGCCGGGAACTTTCCCGGGAAATCACAGCGGTAAACTGACGCGACTGGCGTTCGGATCATAACTACATGGTGTCGCGCTATGACAAAATTGCGCTATAGTGGAGTCATTTTTCAAAGGCCTTGCTCTAAATTGGCCTTCTACGATTAGATACGGTATATTCTCATGGATGGAATATAGCTCTGAGAACTTGTAGACCAGTTCCAATTCATACATTTGATTTAAAATATGCATTGCTATCGAAAGAATGCATGATCCTAGAGGTTCAAATCCTTTATCCATGCTATGTTTTAAATAACATAATATATAATATATATTTTTATGTTCTGTGTTCAAATTTTTAAACACTTTGTTTGCATATTGTTATGACTGAAAAAGATCAGACTGTATTTCAGGATCCATTAATGCTTCTAATTGACAAACATTTTTTGCAACTGTATTTGTCAGTATATTATTGTTTTGAGTTTTTATACATTTTATTATCCAACATCTAATATCCATTATTTCTATACTTTTTCAATAGTGTGTATATGTGAGAGGTTTCACTGTATAAAAGAGGTTTTCAGGAATGTGTGTGTGAGTGGTTTTCATTAGTAGGTAGTAGTAGACAGGTTTTCACTAGTGTCAGAGGCTTTCAGTAGTGTGTGTGAGAAGATTTCAGTAGTGTGTGTGTGTGATAGGATTTCAGTAGTGTGTGTGTGTGTGTGTGATAGGATTTCATAAGTCTGTGTGTAAAAGGATTTCAAAAGTGTGCGTGTGATAGGATTTCAGTAGTGTGTGGGCTTTTCTGTGTGAGAGGATTTCAGCAGTATGTGAGACAGGTTTTCAGTATATGTGAGAGGCTTTCAGTAGTATGTGTGAGAGGTTTTCATTAGTATGTAAGAGGTTTTCGGTAGTATGTATGACAGGTTTTCACTAGTATGTACGACAGGTTTTCAGTAGTATGTTCGACAGGTTTTCAGTAGTATATATGAGAGGTTTTCATTAGTATGTAAGAGGTTTTCGTTAGTATGTACGACAGGTTTTCAGTAGTATGTGTAAGAGGCTTTCAGTAGTATGTGTGATAGGCTTTCAGTAGTATATATGAGAGGTTTTCAGTAGTATGCACGACAGGCTTTCAGTAGTATGTGTGAGGAGGTTTTCAGTAGTATGTTTGAGAGGTTTTCAGTAGTGTGTGGGGAGGTTTTCAGTAGCAAGTGTGAGAGGTTTCAAAAGTATTTGTAAGAGGCAAGTTAGAATTATGGCCTTTACGGCTCCTCTTACTAATGATCCTCTTCACACGCCCTCACGCCACTCAAAAAACGCACTATTTTGCCACCTGCTTTTGAATTTCGGACTGACTCATCATCGGGGGAACGACCACTTCATTCCAGGTCAAAATCCCCCCCCCCCCCCCGACTACTACCACCCACTAAAAGTATGTAAAAGATTTAGAAATTAGTCAAAGTTTAGTCAAACTCAAAATTGAAACAATAAGACTAAACACAGTGCGTGCGGGTTACTAGATCATAATACATTTGGTCGATTCATGTTCAAAAGATCAAAGTATATCATATATTAACACATTAAAAGAGCAGATTCCAGCCATACTTTTATACATCCATACTTACAGACATATAGGTCAAAGGCGCTGGGCTTTTTCCGGGATATCTGTGAGGGGTTTTGGGATACAAAATCCTAAACCTGTGGTCTTGTTTTGAACATCGTGTCATTCACGGGAAGTCCTTTGATCAAGGATTTGCCAACTTTAGAGCAAATACTGCCGCATTTGCCGTTGTCGGCTGGTGTCTGCTGCGGGCCTGCAGGCTGTTGTGGGCTGTTTTTGTCTAATTTGTTTTTTTTTGAAGACCTTTTCTTTTCTTTTCAGTAACCACTACACTGAGCGATCAAAAAATCGCTTTGATCGCTGTGTAGATCAATCGCTTTGATCGAGTGTGTGTGTGTGTGTGTGTGTGTGTGTGTGTGTGTGTGTGTGTGTGTGCGCGCGTGTGTGTGTGTGTGTGTGTGTGCGCGTGGCACCAACAACAACCTCCATCCCCTCACACTGGGCTCTGCTCAGCCCCGCCTTCCCTTCCAAACGCCGAGCTGGAATGCTGATTCCGGAAGATTCTCTCCAGCGGGAGCGGCGCCGCCGCCGCCGTATCTCTCTCTCACGCACGCACGCCGTGGCCTTAACCCACCTGTGGAGCCTCCCAGTCCTCCGCCCTCGCGCCGTCTAACGAGCCGGCAGACGAGCCGCGCCGGGGAAGCGGGGAAGCGGTGCTTGCCTTTAAAACCCAGGGAAGGTTTTCCATTTGCAGCGGTGCCTCGATAAGCAGTGGGGGGGGGAAACGTGGGTAGGGAGACAGTGCCGACTGCACTGAATCACTCTGGGTTTTTTCATTCATTTTTAAATTGAAAGAGAACCTAAATGTCGCTAATGGGGGAAGGATAGTGACAACGGATGCCGTCCACATTTGTACGCTGTGAGTGTTGGGTCGCCACAAGGTGCAACAAAATGGACTCCGGGGAGTTGAGGGGTGAATGCTATGACTCACTGTGTGTGTGTGTGTGTGTGTGTGTGTGTGTGTGTGTGTGTGTGTGTGTGTGTGTGTGTGTGTGTGTGTGTGTGTGTGTGTGTGTGTGTGTGTGTGTGTGTGACAGATCTGTGTTGGCTCCATTGCTCAGCATGTTGGGGACTGCTGAAAGCGATGGATCTTTCACTAAGATCAAATATTGTTGTCATTCAAACAGTGCCTATTTATGTGATCGGAATTTAGTTTTTGTTGATTGCACGCCGGCAAATGTGAATAGGTTCGTGATTGTGTAACACTTTCTACACCGAGAAGTTGCGCTAACAACTCTCACAAGCCTTTTCTGTTGATAAATACAGAGTTATGATTTCACTGGACCAGAAAACATCAAAGGCCCATTCAGGTTTCATTCTCGTAGAAATGAGCTTATCTATCTCGTATCCTTCAGGCTTTTGGATTATTGCTTATTTTCAGCCGTTCGCTCTGTGAAATGAAAACCAGGGTTGTGAGAGAAAGCCGACTCAATGTAACTGCTGTAAAAAAAAATACCTGAACTTAACTCCACTGCGAGAGTGAAGGACAATCAGAACGTACAATTGCTGTTATTACCAGGGCCAGCGGGCCTTTATAAGGGGTAGCAGTTGACACCTGACAGCTCCTTTTGATGACCCTAAGCTGTGTATGTTGGCATATCTCACACACATATCTATGTGTGTGAATTGACTCTCCATGCCTGCAACCAGCCTTTATTGGTGAAGCAGGGGAAAGGCACACGGTCCTAAGTGCATTAGGAAGTCCCCAAAAGCAAAACAGATAAAAAAAAAAAACACCATTAACTGTACCAAGCTGAGACATTTTGGCTGTGTTCCCTCCCTGGGCTGCTTCTCTAGACACACTCACATTAATTTTCACTTCCGTTTCGATTTTCAGTTGGGAAAACACGAGGTGCAGTAGCACTCGTGGGCAGAGCCTTTTTGTTTTGCAAAGTACTTTTCAGGCAGACATTCTTTATTTCCAGTGTAGATTGACAGATTATGCCATCACACATACAGTAGTGGATGTATTGTGAAACGAATTAATACATTGGGATGCGGTCATACGTTTGAATTAAAACCAATAATAGATTGTTTGATGAATAGCCAAATAGCAAGAACACATTTACCCTTGTAAATCAAGTGACTCGTGCTACTATGGATGAACACAACACAGCAACAGATGATAACGTCCTTCATTGCTATTTACAATGCCCGTTCTACCGCCAGCTGTAAACCTGGAATACATGTGACCTTACCAGACGATCAAAAAGAGAATTTTGTTCTCTTAACTGTCTTAATTCATTATTCGTCAAATGTTAAAAGGATTTTTATCAGGTTGTCAAGTCGTGATGTACATTTATTTATTTATTTTTCTGCTATGTTACAGTTTTCATGTTAATTTGAGAGCTATCTGATCTGGGCTCCAGTTAACATATTTCATCTCATAAATAGTACCTTGTTGTTGAACAAGTAATGACTAACCGGCTTCAACGGCTCGATTTCTCTGGGATTTGACAGGTCTCCTTTCACACAGTCCTATTCTTTATTTATACAGCAACAAAGCAACAGTACCTTATCACATACACAACATGTAACCAGACCGCTAAATCAGACCACCACCCTGTGTCAACACACGATTATGCGTCAACCCGTGTTCAACCGAGAACGCTAGCAGATGCAATCATCTGAAGTCTATTTGACATGATCATCTCATCGACTGCCCCCAGTTAGGGTTGAAAACTTATTTATAGGACAAAGAATGGTAATAATGGCAAAAACTAGTGAGTGATTTTAGAGAAAAACTAATCATTTTGAGACAGTGGTCTAGTGTGTTGAATTCAATGGCGTCCAGTGACGAGGTTGCAGTTTGCAACCCACTTAACACTTAACACGTTGATTGTTATTTGAAAATGAAGTCCTCTCTAGGGCCGTTCTTCTCCATTGTGAGCTACTGCAGAAACACGGCGGTGCAACATGGCGGGCTCGATGGAAAAGTACCCGCTCCCTATTGTCACGATCCTACTGTTTTGTTAATGGTAAGCTGGTGGGTAACTGGTTGTCATGGTTACTGTGGGAATGGCTCCCTTGATTGGCCTTGATACGGGTCACCTGAGGGAATCCCAAGATGGACGTATGGTAGCAAGATGGCTGCTGAACAGACAGCATGGTGCCCACACTTGGCTTCACTAAAAACCCTCCGAAAGACTATGTGAAGGCTATTCCCCTTCACGAGGACAGCACCAGGATTAGGGATTCCTAAAGGCGGAACGTGACCGCCTAACCGCATAACCATAACGGGACAGGCTGCCGTTTACCCCAAACGCTTGGGGCTACCCCTCAACCAGTGAGAAGGACCAGAGCTCGAACCAGGAACCCAGGTGAGTCACTGCTCACATGAACCCAGGTGAGTCACTGCTCACATGAACCCAGGTGAGTCACTGCTCACATGAACCCAGGTGAGTCACTGCTCGCGTGGCCGGAAGCTAGTTTGGTTTGTTACCACTTATGTGTCTCGACTCCTGCCTAGACAGAGGGCCAGGTTCGGATACATCAGTGGGGTCGTGACACTATGTAGATATAAAGGGATAATTCTAACGTCACGAAAACAAAACAATTAATATTTTACTGGGATTATACACTAATTAAAACATGTATCTCTGCCAAGTCAATTCCGCCAGATGCCCTTGTTTATATATATATATATATACTGTGCTTTCAGCACTATGTGACACATTGTCACATTTATTCAAAGAAATCCTCTGATTTCTTTGAATAATGTTCACACCATCATGTTCACACCATTGTGATGTCAGGTTGCCTGTCGGTTGGCTAGCTAGAAGCAAAGTATGGCAAGCGGTACACCTTCCTGTACTCACAGATATACAGTTTTGAATCAAAAATAATAAGTAATTATTTTAAGTGTTTTTTTCTAGAAAGCAGGAGGCCGCTTGTGAAACGTGTGCAATGACACTAGTCTTCAGATATCAGTGTTCTGTTTCGTGGAGAGCTTGTACGAACAGCTTGAACAGCTTGTATCCAAAAGTCACCAATTGCCGTGCAAAGGAACAGGTATGCTAAGGGTACGCAGGTGTGCTAATGCCGTACCCTTTAGAAAATGACTCGACTGGAAACGCTGTTCCCCTTCAAACCTCTCATGTATCACCGCTGGTTCCGGTGCTGGCCCTGAAGTACACCACATCTCACTTTTAAGAGACCCTGCACTTTTGACTTTGAGGACCATTGTGGTCCTGAGATTCTACAACGGCAGCGTCTAGCACACGGGTTGAAATGCGTCTATTAATTGGTTTTCTATTTGTGCTGTAAGCAAGCGGTGGTTGTGTATATTATAAAAACACAGGTATTATTAGACTAAATGGAAATGTTGTATATGATGATTGGTGGGTAATTGTAGAGATGGGAACAAATGCATTTGAAATTTTTGCATTTTTGACGCAACGCTAATTAATTATTATTTTTTTAACACTTTCATGATTATCATTACCGACACGTATGTTCAGAGTGTCAACACTGTTTCCTGGCAGGGTGTGTGTGTGTGTGTGTGTGTGTGTGTGTGTGTGTGTGTGTGTGTGTGTGTGTGTGTGTGTGTGGCACCAACAACCTCCAACACCACACCAACCCCCGGCTGCTCCCCCTCACACTGGGCTCTGCTCAGCCCCCCGCGGCGAGGCAGCGCCATTGGTTCCCTTCCAAACGTGCGTCTTCCCTGTTGTCTCGGCGACACACAGAAAGGCAGGAAACAAAAGATGCACCCGGAGCAACGCTGTGACTGCCTGCGTAATAGTGTAGAATTTGACCCACCTGCGGCGACGCCTCGCACCGCCCCGCTCCTTGTCCTAACGAGCCGTCGGAGGAACGACGTGGGACACGACGGCGGGGAGGAGGCCTCGCTTCAACCTCCGGAGAAGATTCTCCGCTTGTAGCACGTTTCAATAAAGCAAAAGGGGTGGGGGTGGAGGTGGGGGGGGGAGACGTGGGAGGAGCGAAGCGTGGGTGTGAGTGTCTGTCTCTGGGTGTTTTTCTTTAATTATTACGTCCAAGGAGAACTCAAAGGGCACTAATGTGAAGGGATAACGTCAACATATGCTAACCTCGTTTGAATGCTTAGAGTGTGAGGTCGCCGAGGTGCAAGAGAAAATGGACTTGGAGGAGTCCAAGGGTGAGCGCTGTGACAACACAAAGTGGTGTGTGTGTGTGTGTGTGTGTGTGTGTGTGTGTGTGTGTGTGTGTGTGTGTGTGTGTGTGTGTGTGTGTGTGTGTGTGTGTGTGTGTGTGTGTGTGTGTGTGTGTGTGTGTGTGTGTCATTTACTGTATATTTATTGTTTTTCTGACCTTTGGCCACTTAAAGCACTTTACAATTATTGCCTCATATTCACCCATACACACACTGGTGACAGGGCTGCAGATATTCTTGATGAACCCTTTCGATTTTTGTAAGCTTTACTATTTTAATATATTTTATATATATTCAAACGTTCAAACGTGCAATTTATCCTTACAATCCTTATGTATGTTTTGCCCACAATAAGTGTTGTACTTTGAGAGCAAGGGTTAACCAAAGTCAAATTCCTTGTTTGTTTACGCAGACCTGGCCAATAAAGCTGATATGAAATTCTGATTCTAGCGGACTTTCCAACCGCTCAAAGCAAACAACACTATGGATGTTTTAGTGTTGTAATCATGTAATCACTAATCGTTCAGCTGGAAGCAAGGATCTGTAAATGTGTAATTGGATATTAACAGCAAACCCAAACTCAGCCAGCACTAATAAACAGTGAAAAAGATAAAGGTGCCAAAATCGACACGGAGTAGCCTGGCCACAGTAGGGAAAAAAACATTCAATTCCCCAATTCCCCTTCTGAAGGCTTCGTCTACCTGCACAAATCTGCTTAGGCACATTATAACGTTGGCTTTGACGGATGCATTACCCACCGGTAGAGCTGAGGGACTGGGAGACCCATGTTACCCACCAAACCCTGTGCAGCGGTGGTGATGATGACGGCTGTTGGAATCAGGTTCACTCGGTTCACATCGTAGTCACTGTTTGCCTTCGGTGGTCCGTTGAGATTTTTGTTTTCAATTCAATGAGCGCTGGAGGACCGTGGTTAGATTGGCTGTTGTGGTGTGACACGAGGAGAAAGACTCCGTGACGCTGTCGGTTGATGAGGCCTCCGTCGCTACTTCGAAAGGCTTCAGCACCTCCTGGACCTGTGGAGAAAACATAAGGTTGGAACATCTTTCTAGATTAGCGCCAGCTCAGCCGAGTGCCCCTGGTCCCCTGCTCCCCTCCCCATTTACCTAGCTTCACTGAGCTGGCCAGGTGTGATCAAACGCTACTTTATTTGAACACAAGTGACGGATCACACCCTCTTTTTGCAGTGCTCCAATAGTCTTAACATACTTTAAGGCCACTATAATCAGGGATTCTGGGTCCACACACCCACTCCGCTGGAGGTGAGAACCCGTCTCATCCGTGATGGCGGCTGCTGCCAGACCGTGTTGCTCAGATGCCCCGCGACACCGTGTCCTAAGTGCTGCTCCAGCGAGTTGAGAGACAGTCATGGTGCTGTGGCCTTTTAGTCTACTGCCCGGAGCTTTGAAGGATCGCAGCGCCAGCACTTTTCCTCCACAGCCAGGTTAATCGCGTGGGGCCATGCGTTGGGACGTTGACGGCTGCGCTGTCCTTGGTGACCCGAAGATCAAACTCACCACTCACCGGTGTACTTCACCGGGAGTGTCGCTTTCCTGAGCTTCGGTTGTTTTGTGTCTTAAAGTTCATCATGCCATGTCTATAAAATGTACTGGGACAGTCACATATGCCTCCGTGGCAGGTGATGTCCACCACATCTGTGGTTAATGGTCGACGTTTGGTCAGCTGGTTGTCCTCGCGATGAAGCAGAAGGCAAGAAAGACAAGTCATTCATGCTCACTTTGGCCGTGGTTCCCCTGACTCCTTCTGCTCAGCTAGCTTAGCAGGGTGTAGCATCAGCAGGGGTGCCCTCAATTTACTTGTCGCGGAGCGCCATTTCATCAGCCTTGCATGTTGTGCGGATGACAACAATTTTTTTTTGTTATATTTCCATTTATTGATGGAGATACAAATAGTCACCACACAGAGAAAAAAAACCCTCTTCACAGCTTCCTGCCATCTCTGGGGTCGGAAGTCTTGTGTAATTCCTCCTCAGAAAACAAAGTATTTTCATTGTTCTTCACGTGTAAATGGATTCACTAACAGTGAACCCAAAACATATATATTTTTTACACCATCTAATTTCAGCATTTGCACGGCCCTATATTATTAGAATTACTCAATTATTTTTCCCCCCGATATAGAATTTGGTTCCCTTGGAGTGTGTGTGTGTGTGTGTGTGTGTGTGTGTGTGTGTGTGTGTGTGTGTGTGTGTGTGTGTGTGTGTGTGTGTGTGTGTGTGTGTGTGTGTGTGTGTGTGTGTGTGTGTGCGCACGCACTACTGCTCAGCATGTCGGCGCCTGCTGTTTGATCTTTGTTTTGTGTAACAGCAAAATGTGAATAGGTTCGTGATTGTGAACCACTTTCCACACAAAGAAGTTGAGCTAACAACTCTCAATAGCCTTTGTTGATAAATACCATGTTATGTTTCCCTGGACCAGAAGACGGAGAAGAAAAGGAACCATTCACGTTTCATTGCCTCGGATAAAAGCTTCTCCGTCTTGTTTCTTTCTGGTTTTTGGCCACCCCAGTGGAACGTTAACATGCCATTATCGCTTATATTCAGCCTTAACACGGTGGGAATCGCTTGATGAAATGGAAACAATGTATGTAGGCAAATGTCACTCCTGTAAAAACTGTACTTTATTCCACCGTGAGATTGAAGGACAATCATAACGTACAATAGCTGCAATTACCACATCTAGTCAGCCTTAATGGGGGACCGCAGTGCACGCACGACAGCTCGGTCGATGACCTTTCAGGTGTGTGTCTGTGTCTGTGTCTCTGTGTGTGTGTGTGTGTGTGTGTGTGTCTGTGTCTGTGTGTGTATTGGCTCGGCATGCCTGAAGAAACCAGCCTTGCTGGGAGAAGCAGGGGATATGCACACATACATATTGTCTTAAGTGCATCAGGAAGTCTACAAAAGAAAAAGGGTGAAAAAAAAAAAAAACCTCACTTTACTGTACAACGCTGGAAGACATTTTGGCTGTGTTCCCTCCCTGGGCCGGCTTCTCTAGACACACTCACATTAATTTTCACTTTCGCTTCCTCCCCGTTCGATTTTCAAACCATTTCAGAGCAGCGTGGGGAAAACATGATGTGCAGTAGCCCTCATAGCCAAGGGCTCTCTGTTTCGTCTTGCAAAGTACTTTTCAGGCAAACATTTATTTCCAGTGGCGGTTGAAAGATTATTCCAACACAATGGATGTGGATACATTACAAAACTTAATTAATACATACATACGTTTTAATTATCACCAATAATGGCTTATGGATTATGACGGATGGCGAAATAGCAATCCGTCCTGGACACATTTACCATATGTGTCTGTAAATCAAGAGACTCGTGCTGCCAGAGATGAACGTAACAAGGGACCAGAAGACAATGTTATCAGGAAAGCTACGGAAACCTTCTTCTTCTTCTTCTTCTCCAAGTAGCGATGAGCAGGGAGAATTATATATGCGACACACAAACAGGCGCCCAGACATTAAAGCAAAGAGACTGCAATTTGGGGTGTGTTGGCGAAATTGTGTCACCTCTAGTCTGTTGGTCTCAAAGTGGTAACTGCTGGGAAGCGCACAAACCCTTTTCGTAATCGCTAATGAGGTTTTACTGCTCGGGTTCTTGGTGTTATCAGTGGTGATTTGAAAGTCTGGCAAAGATTCCTAGGGGGCCTCTCCAACCAACGTCCATCAGCATTATGTTATGTTAATACTGACCAAAACAGTTTAAGGCCAGTGTTCATCCATGCATAAAGCATTTATTTAGAAAATGCTGTTTTACATGCCATGGCTAGTGCAAATGCTATGCACTCACATCAAAAGACATTGAACATTGCACTCCACTGAAAAATAGTCAGTGTTCACATTAATTGGATAGCACTATATTAATACAAATGTAGAACAATTAAACTAACAAAAATAGATATAAACATAGTATGCACACCTAACAGAGGTTTGAAGTGACTTGGTATTAATTATCTCAAATTAGTCACAGCAATTGAGTGCTTGTGAATTGTTTTCTTAGGTAATTAAACCCACATTACAATTCCAGTGTTCATCAAAACCCTTAAAGGTGCTACATATGATATTCTGAACATTAATACAACAGCAAACAAACTACAAATGCTTACTGGCCTTTGCTTGCCCTAGCTCAGGGGTGTCCACACTTTTTCGGCCTGCAAGCTACTTTGAAAATGACCAGAATGCAAAAATGCTAAACATATATTTATTTATATATACTAGAGTAGAGTAGATATGGAATGGAGTCAACCAGGGTTGCATAGTCCGGAGAGTAGCTGCTGGAAGCTAGTCTCGGGCAGGCTTCCAAATGACCATCAGTGATGGTGGAACGGTATTTGGACTTACTAATTATCATGTGGGAAAAAGCTGACTAGAGAGCCAAATAATGCAGTCAAGGAGGTAGCACATTTCCTCATGTTTGGATACTTTTCCTTTGTGTGAGCAAGTTCCCAAATTGTCCATGAGCCCTGGATTTAAGCTCAATATCAGCTTGTACTGTCAAAATCTTATCTTCCACTGCAGACGTGTTCAGGTTAAACAGTGCTGCCAATTTTTTTCAAGCAAAGTCTTGAACCGTCTTTGAACTGTCTGGCAGATAATTTTTGTCAAACAAGTGGTAAATGCCATAGGGTTGATAGCTACAGTATGTATATACTGTAGCTATCCACTGTAGCTATCCACCAAGGGGCCCCCAAGAAAAAACATTACTCATATATATATAGAAATAGAGTAATGTTTTTTCTTGGGGGCCCCTTGGCGGCCCAGGGGCCCCAAGCAGTAGCCTGCCTTGCCTGTTCACAAGCTACGCCTCTGCGTGTTCTGACCAGCTGATCCCAACAGTAATAGCGATGCTCTCTACGTTCACAGTGTTGGTATGATCTAATGCAGATCCAATGAGTGCTGGTTGTGCAGCCAGCGGGAGGTGCAAGCTGGGTTTCGTCCAACAGGGTGGGTGACGCCGTGATTTACTGATTTACTGTTTATCTGTATGTCTGAAATCACCTCACATACACAGGGTTTTTTGGTGGACACGATTATATGACGTGTGTACAGCAATGCATTGTATCTATTTTAGTTCTGTTAATTAGCCTTATTAGATTATTAGTATGCTGTCTCGCTCTCTCTGTTGTTCCTCATAGAAAGTGGGATGTTTTCAATGGTTTATTAGTCCCAAAATCACCAATTTCATCTGAGCTGCTCCTTGCCTTTTTGTACAGATTAACAGTTTGTCACCTTAACTGTTCAGTCAGTCACAGCCTCCCTGTGAGAAATAACTAATAATTAACACCACTACTAATACTGAAGATGAATCCTGTCATAGAGTACGAAGACGGAAGAGGTTACTATAGGTTACTCAAGATTGTGTAACCTATAGTGGAAATACACTCATTCCTATTACAGCTTCGTCTGTTGTGAGTCTGGTTTTGTTTTATTTTCATTCTATATTTCGGTTAATGCAGTTTTTGTGATTACACCAATGATTGAGGTTGTTTATTTTCTGGCTCTCTAGCTGAGTTAACAGAGCATTTAAATTCTGTGAGAGGGGGTACTTGGAGCTCAGAGGTTGGACGCTGCAGTAAATAGACTACTGACGGAGCAGCATTCGAGTGCTGTCCTTGCCACAGCCTCTTGGCCGTCCGCTGAACTTCAGAACAGACTTCAGGCTATCCAAACTGTGAACGCCGGCCCTGCCAGGGACATTGGGTCGGCTGGGGGGCTCTCTTACCTCCTCCTACATCAGCTAGCAATCATGTTACAAGCTCTCGTCTTTTAGTTTGGTCCTATTCGAGTCGGCCACATAGGAAATTGGGAGAAAGCAGCATTTATGTTTTACACATGAAATGAGGCACTTGGATATCAATCAGTGGTTAAACTCTTAGGACAGTTCTTTCACCAAAAACAGAAAAAGAGAGAATTCAGTGGAATATTCTCATGCATTAATGACACCACTTTCTGAAGAAATGTAGTGCTGCCAGGGTAATTAATGGAAAATGGTCCTTAGAAAACTCAAAGCAAAACGTGTTGTTTAAAATGTCCTAATGTTTTAAGCCAAGCTGAAGCAGGGGTATAACATACAACTTAAAGGCTGCCAATGATCTCTCGATAACCTACTTAGGTTACTTTCAGGTACACATAGGGGTCATAGGGAGGTGTTTTTTCCTGAAGGGGCCATACTGACATACAGAGTATGCCATGCCTAGTAAGCATGAATATTTATCAGGTAGTGTTAAGTTTTATCACTTGATCATCTATACACTGTTCCCCTTTTAGTGTGCTCTAGACGTCGTGAGCTAGGGTGGAAGAACATTCTGTGAATAATTCCACCAGGCTAGTGTTAAACACTCTACTGCCGTTATCGGCTTTGCTAAAGGGTTGGCCCCCTCCCCTGTTGTTATGTCCGCAGGCACTGTGTGTTTTGTAGCGCCAACTACTATTCCTTGGGGGGGGAACCATTCTGGTTGGATGAGGTTTTGTTACAAGGTAATTTGGAGGTACCTCGGGCACATGTTCAGGTACAGCACGGCCAGCCGCTGGTCGCGATGCTGAGCGTAGGGACAGATGATGAAACATTGAAACACATCAAAGGGTTTCGGCTATACACTCTGTTGAGATGGTAGCAGGGGATACAACCCCTGAAGAGTGTTTGTGAGTAGGACCCCAGGAGGAGTGGGTGTTGTTGTTGTGTGAGCAGCGAGGATCTCCTACACAATATTGCTTCGGACTTCCCCCGAGCCAGCACAGATTGCATTCCGTGGCCTTTCTAATCACCAGACATTACGTGATTATCAAGAGCCTTCGCAAAAGAATGATGCAGAGATCTTGGTTATACAGCTGGGAATCCCTGTAGTCGACGATAGCCCATTTGGTCAACGCTATTGTAGGTGGCCGCCCAGCCAACAGGAGAAAGGGACGTTCCATTACAAACTCGCTCTTAGAAAAGGGAGTGATATTGGTGGGCTGCCTCCCTTGTTCACCGCCCCCCCCCCCCCCCCCCGGTCAAAAAGAAGGACGGTTCTAAGAGGATGTGCGCGGAATACGTCCAACTGAATTTGGAGGCGAGGAAGGATACTTAGCCACTCCCAAGGATTGAGCAGGCCCTTCATGCCTTTAGCGGTGCGCAGTGGTTCTCAACACTTTCAACACTGAATCAGCTGATCCTGTGAATGTGCCTCGGTCGGAGTTTGGGGATTGAGACGAGGTGCTGCCAGTAACAACTGGAGATCCGGCGCCAGTGCTGGTGGTTTATGAATCGCCGCGCCTAAGTGGTAATGATTAGGAGGAGTGGGTTGGAGTCTAAAGCCCCTTTCACAGAGGCAGTCTTAAGCCCCTTTTAACAGATGCAGTCTTACTCTGCAAGGCGTGGAAGGTTTCCTGCATGTGTGAACGGGAATAGGATGATATTCCACGAAATCTCCGCAGGCAATTTGCCTGCACAAGACCTGGTAACATTGCCGGATTGACTACTTACATGGCTATGTTATGAATGAAAGGAATAACATTACCCCCGCGACTGTTTGACGTCCTTCGAGTGAACCGAGAACAGTATCAATAATAATAATAATAATAATAATAATACATAGGTTTTATATAGCGCTTTTCTAGGTACCCAAAGACGCTCTACAAAAACACAAAACAAAAAGGATACAAGTGGACAATACATACAGTACATACATGCATACAGACACATACAGATACTCAAAAAACAACAATACAGAGAGAGTAGATAGGAAAATAAGAAAGAGAGCGGGTGGAAAATGATTCGTCAGGTGTTGTAAGTGATGTTAAAGAGATGGGTTTTGAGATGACTTTTGAGAGACGGCAGTGAATCAGAGTTACGGATGGCCAGGAGGTTGAAAAGCTTTGCAAACAATCTCCTTTATTCCAGAATGGCTGGAAACCGGACCGTTTCCGAAATAAGGGAGCGCCACTCAGTCACTGGTTTTATGTGCTGGACTGTTCCCTGGTCCGTCTTATCTATTTATACGCCATGTGTGAAGGGGCATAGAAAATCATCCAGAATGTAGATGCATGTGTGAAAATTGAAAAATCGCTGGCGAACTATGTGTGAAAGGAGCTTTATGTAGCGACCAACCTCACCGAGCCCCACAAGTCAGGGTGCTGGTGGCTTTGGTGGCTGAAAGTTCTCGGAGTTCCTACACGGATGACGTTTGTTATGTCTCTTGACATGTTTGTGTTTTTCATGTACATTTTTTTTTTCTTTTGCTTAATTAGCCAATTAATGGATTGTGTGATAGTTGTGTGTGTCTGTCACACTGTTGTTCCTAATAGGAAGCGGTAGTTTTAACTGTTTGTATTAGAGCTAAATCACCTATTTGAGCTTGACACTTCTCCTTGCCTTACCAATTAATAAACCGTTATTTTATTCTCCCTGTGAGCATTATGTGTGTATGTCTATAAATGAGAACTGAACGTGCTGTGTAGAATGACCATGACATCCTTCAATACTATTACAATGCCTGTTCTACCGCTAGTTGTAAAACTGGTATTTCCTAGATGATACACAAGTTACGAATTATGTTCTCAACAGCATTTCATAATTCTTACATAAAAATATATTTGATCAGGTTTTGTCAAGTTGTGTCATACACTTTTCATATTAAGTAACACAGGTGTTTCATGTTAATTTGAGCCATCCTATTTCATTAATACACAGGATCAGATGTTATAATCCCTTGTGCCAAAATCCAAGGAAAACACATATTCAGAAGCCCCTGCCCAAACTAACCTTACAAGCACGCTGGCCACTGAGCTACCAACCAATGGTGAAAAAACACAAGACAAATGACCCATCTAACTGCAGTATGCAGCATATCATTGGGGTTATCAAGTGGGCACCCTCTTTCACTGATGTTTCGTTAAGTTAGGCCCACGACACCTCCTGAGGGCTTAACAATGAAACCAGCGTCCTGGATTCACCCCCCTCTATGCTGCCACCACATTGCCACATTTTATGCATCCAGATACTCTCTTTACTGCATCGTACCCCTAGCCCTACCCCTAACCCTGACAAAACAAACACTTTAGCACATTAGTCAGCTGGCTTACCTTAGCTTGTTTTCTCCTTTGTTTTCTCCTTTCTCCCACAGCCATACACTTGCTCGTTCTGCTGCCACGGACATGTTCCTAACCGCCTGCCTCAGACTTCGTTCACAAATGCCCAGTTCAGACAGCAAGCTAGTAGCAGATCTAGCTTGAGCTCATTGGCTTCTTCAACTCTGTCTTCCCAAGGAACTGTAAGTTCAATGAAAAAAAACTTTGAAAAAAAACCTTAAATGAACATTCAGAATGGTCATTTGAGCTCCATATCTCTCCGAAGCGAATCGATCCAAAGTTGACTCATGTACTGAATTCCCCTCGACCACTACTATACTATCCTGCCCAACCTACTATAAAAACTAGAAACACCTGTGTGAAATTCTAGTTGTGAATTCTAGCTTGTTGTTAAGGACAATATGCACCGTTCCTACTTGGCTTACAAACACACACGACGTGGTACAGTGGCACTGATGCGGTTTCCGTGTCTTTAGCATTATTTTGCGATAGATGGGGTGTGGCAGCATCCCAGTAGCCTCCACTTAGCAGGCGCTCTGTGTCTCACGTGGCGTCCTCACAGTTGATGCCCCCGTGATAACTCAATGGCCTTTAGTGGTGGGGAAAAAAAGAGCGAATGTGGCAGTGGCGAGATTGGAGATTGCGTTTCTTTCCCCACATAACAACATTGCAACCACGAGACTCGCAGACTTTGGCGGCGCAAACGAAGATGATGAATGACGCCCCGCTGAACTAGTTTAAGAGGAGCATCACACAATCGCTCATTTCAAAAGGCAGCGCTTTCAAACGCGGGGCCCCGGCCTGGAGAACGTCGGGCAGGGAGAGGAATATCCATCAACAGCCAACCAAGCAGATAGTGCTATCAGCAAACACAATTTAGACCTCGGGAACATTATTGTTTTTCGCCCTCTCCTTGCGTTTGTCTCAGTGTGGCAATGAACCGCCTGAGTGATGCTCATTTGATGAATATGACATCACTCTTGGGATGTTATGCACTTACTTATTATGCACAGAATAAAGTACGCGAGCGGAAGAGACGTTTGCAAAGAAAAAAGAGGCAATTTGACCCCTTTTCTTTAAGCAGGTCCGTGGCGTTTTGCGTGTGCCGTTTGTTTTGGATCCGAGGACGGTAACACCCCTTCGTCTCGTTTTCACAGTCATGCCTCAGACGGGATCTCGGTACCCACGGTGTATCCACATAATGGCTTCTTTTTTTTTTCCTAATCTGCGTGATTTAGACGGCGGAGGCGCGTCCCAGCGCATCATTTCACGGCCGACAGACTTTTAGTTTCCGTTCGTCACTCAGGCTACCTTGTTTGTCCCCGATCGCAGTGTTTTCATTCATCAAAATGACAAATCCCTTTGGCGCCCGTACACTGATCAGTCGCTTACCCTCTTATTTACTTATTTACTCGCCGATTATTTAGCAATTTGCGCAGTCACGGGCTCGCAGGCACAGATGCATGGTGGGTAAAGGTCTATTTTTGCTTAGATAAGAAAAGCGTAGATGTGTGTGCTGATATTTGAAATGACAATAAAGGCGCCGGCCTCCGTAGGCGAGACAGGGGAAAATAATGTTTAAGAGGGACGGGTGTGGACGAAAAAAGAGGGAGAATGAGAGGGGTGGAGAGACGGGGGGAGCGAGAGAGTGCAAAGGGGTGGGGGTGGTGGTGGTGGTGGGGGGGGGGGGTGGTGGAGAAAAGAACAGAGTTGGAGCGAGAGGCAGAGCGAAGGGACGGCTTCGGCGTAATCCTCGTGGTCTTAGTGGGGAAGTGCGGTGTTTGAACAGAGAACGTCGGGGCGGTGGGAGAAGTCCCAAGGATGGATCTCTGAGATTAAAGTGGCCCTATCGCAGCTCGCACATCACATCCCCTCCCTCCCCCCCCCCCCCCCTGCGTCGCGGGGGGAATTCATTTACTTTACACACACACACACACACACACACACACACACACACACACACACACACACACACACACACACACACAGAAGGAGAGAGTGAGAGGGAGATGAGGAGAGATGCGACGGAGCGCACAGGAGGGGAACTGCCGCATGGTCTGCAGGTTTTTGCGGGGATTGAAAGATGTTGAACTCTCGGGGGGCCGCTGGTTATGTGTTGATACGATGGTTAAGGGGGCGGGGGGAGGGGGGGGGGATGGGAGAGATAATGGCACGGACCGCAATCTAGTCCATCGCACCGCTTAGTGTTGGAATAACTGGGGGGTTTTTGATGGTTTGTTTGAACTTTTACACAATGTGCCAAACCGTAAAATACAAATACAGGACATTATGGAGTAGGTAGGGGTAACGCAATTATACTCAACGATTCTTCTTACAGGCAGACTGGGGAGGGGGCCAATGAGGGACACACGCATGCGCACTCACGGACACACGCACACACACACACACACACACACACACACACACTCTCAGCCACTTTCACTCGCTGGTTGTCCCCCCCCCCCCCCCCCCCGCTCTCACCGACACCAACAGAAGAACACGAGGGGAGAACAACAATTCTCTGCTTCTCACCTTCCTTCAATGAATGCGCTGACCTTTTCCCCGGCTAGGCAGCACACCAGAAGAGGCTCTCCACCAGAGAGGGGGTGAGCTCCCTCAGCCCGGCTCCCCTCGGACCAATTACTTGGCCAGTGCAAATAAGGACTACTAGGCACCAAACACTGGTCCTGGTCGTCGTCCCCCCCCCACCCCCACCCCCCCCCCCCCCCCGAAACACACACGCATCGATCTGTGTGCCTGGGCTCCTCCAGAATACTGCAGCCCCTCACGGAGGCACGGCGGAAGAGAGAGAGAGAGAGAGATAGCAGCATTAGCTCAGGAGGTAGAGCGGGTTGGCTGGTAACCGCAAGGTTGCTGGTTCGATCCCCGGCTCCTCCTCCTAGCTGTGAGTGTCGTGGTGTCCCTGAGCGAGACGCGCCCTCACCCTGACTGCTCCTGACGAGCTGGCTGGCTGTCGTCGCCCTGCGTGGTCGACTCCGCCCGTCGGTGTGTGAATGTGTGCGTGAATGGGTGAATGTCAGTCGACACTGTGAAGCGCTTTGGATAAAAGCGCTATAGAAATGAGGACCGTGGTGGCATGTATGCTAATTAATTTCAATTGCCCTGCTCTTTGAAAATATACGCCACTTTATTGTGGACTTTTTAAAACTCTGCGGTTGCACCGGAGAAAACAGAGCTGGAAGACCGTGGACACAAACCCCCGGAGAATAACTGGAACTGAAGGCTGGCGACGGACTGTAAATATTCACATGCATGAATATTTAGGGGCGGGTTTGAAATCCAGGACGAAGGCATGAATTTTTAAGCTATACCGCATGATTGCTGTCTGCCTAAAAAGCCATCAACCAACCTGTGTTAATACCCCTGGGCGGAGATAAAGAGCTGAAGTCCCCCCACCCCACACACCCCCCCCACACCCCCCCCCCCAGGGCTGAGCCTGCTGCCCAGCCCGGAGCCCGCAGGACACACAACTCACTTAATATCAACAATTCACACTTTTTTTTTTCTCAAAAGTCAGCCTTTTATTTCCTGTAGCAGATCCAGGCGCAGATGTTAAACTGTGCTGATATATCATGCAGAAACCCCAGACCTTGCAGAAAATTACCACATTTGGGTGATATCGCTTGATGCATGCAGCGCGCTGTTTACCACAGCGGCTTACTGGACTACGTCTAGTTTAATATGCTGGGCCAAGCTCATGATATAAAAGATGTTGTGTATCACGTGAATATAGCGCTATGAGCTATGAACGGGCTATGGCATTTATATTTCCCATGGCAGTAATATTGTTTATTCTTTTATTATTAACAAAAACATTTTTTTGCTTTGCAACTAAGCTGTTATTGTACTGTTGCTGTGGGGGTCATCCCCATGTTCCCCGGGTCCTGTTCCCCGAACATATGACCCTTCTTCAATAGAAGGGTCATATGTTCCCGGTCTGTGATTTTTTCCACCATCAGTGCTGATCAGTTACAGGCCGTTTGACGTGCATATCCAAATAGGCCTAGATGAGCAGAGGTTAGGCTGCAAATTGGCTTTTGTTTTTGTCACGTTTGGACAGTTTAAATAAACGAAACTAAATAAACAATAAATACTAATAATAAATACACTAAATACTACTAATAAATAAATAATAATAAATACACTAAATACTAATAATAAATAAACAATAAATAAATAAATACTAATAATAAACAAACTAAGGGCCCTGTCTTGCACCCAGCGCAATTGACTTTCTACACCGACGTACCGTTAGCTAGTTTCACACATATGAAAGGTTGTTCATATGTGTGAAACTGCATAGAAATAGCATGTTGATTGTGGAAACATTTTTTTTTCCATATGGGGTAAGATAAGATACAAGATACAACAATGTACAGCCTAATCTCTCCTCATCACGTGTGGATATGTGCGTCACGTGGCCTGAGATCTACCGTGACAAAATGCTGAATTAAATCAGCGAAGGCATAGTCTTATGTCATGCAATTCGGCAATTATGGAAATGATGGTGGAAAAAAATAAGCCCTTTCTAAATATTATTAGGACCCGTTAAGGAATTGCGGGGAACATAGGACTATGTTACTTGTACTATGTTCCCCGGTATGTATTGCGACCGGGGAACATAGGACCCTTTTTGAGAAAAAACGGGGAACATAGGACCCGGGGAACATTAGGTACGCTCCCGTTGCTGCGGAGGCTGGATCTGCATGCCTTCGAGGGTTCCCTCTCACATAAGGTTACAGGTCTTGGGGTCTGTTTGTTAATGATTCATCGACTCATCTACACACAGTGACTGAACTCCGATTCATCTGTTTCGGCTGCACACGGGCGCATCGGAGGAGGTAGAGAGCCGAGCGGAGGAGGGAGGTGGTGGTGGGCGGACGATAATGAGAACCAGGAGGAGACGTACATCAAGAGGGGGAGGGGGGGGCACGCAAACTGTGAGGTCGCCCAACGTCTTCCAATGTCTGAAACGAGTATATTGTTACGCAGCAAACGGCAAGACAAATCCCTTGTATGTGTTACACATTCTCGGTGATGAAGTTGACTCCGATGAAAAGAATCTGACATTCAGGGGGGTTAAATCGGCTGCTGTCGTAAACGACCGTGGGGGGGGGGGGGGGGGGGGGGTTCTCATCTTGAATGAGGCTGCTCACTCGGGACTCATGAAGGGGAAATGTGCATTAGTACACATGCATGCGCGCAATCACTTTAAGTTTCATGCACGCTCACGCATGAAAACCTCAACGTCTCGATTTTGCAGTTCTCACAATCAGGTTAACCCCAGAAACCATAAAAATACACAGAGTAGAAATAGTGATAGTTATTTCTAAGAGTGTCGAAATAACTCCTCCCTCTTCAATTACTACCGGCTGTGATGAATACATGTTGGTCACCTCTGCTGAAGTGCTGAAGGGCTCTTTTTTTTGGGGCCTTTTTAATCAATCTCTTGTATGTTATTCTATTGAATCTAATTGACAGATTTTTCTCTGTGTAGGCATTTTGAAAGGAGCCACAGAGGCGGGGGCGGGGCGGTTTCATGTTGACCATAAATCCAGGCCTATTGATGATATGGCTTGGCCGGCTGCCTTGTCAGCACTCTGCCCATTGGCTGAGCCGGGAGGACGAGGGCGACAGGAGGAGAGCGAGAGAGACGGAGCGCCAGATGATTGTAAAGAGCCGTTTTGGTGAAAGAAGTTATCGTGGCATATTGTGAATGTATGTATGTATGTACAGTATGTACTGTATGTATGTATGTACAGTATGTATGTATGTATACGTATGTATGTATGTATACGTATGTATGTATGTATGTATGTATGTATGTATGTATGTATGTATGTATGTATACATATGTATGTGGTTATAATATTACTACGAGGAATGAGGCCAATACCACTGCTAGAAATCCATGCCCGTCCTGAATTAATGGTTTTGACTATGAGCACTGGCTCAAACAGTTGAAGACCATAAAAGTGAGCAGCCAGCATTTTCCAGGTGTGCAACCTTAGATAACAAGATGATTGATGTAAGAAAGGCAGGGTGCACTTTATGGCAATCGCTGAAATGTCACCGGAGCACTTTGAAAACATTGTGCAATTACTCATTATAACTGGCGCACAGTTAGTAACATTTCATCAGAAAATAACAGAATGGACCACCACAAGTGCCATTGCATCTACTTTGTGTGGAAAAAAAAGAAAAAAAAGAGGAGCAGAACACTGTTATTTGTTGGGATGGAGTATTCACTGCATGAATGGTATGATGTGCTCAAGAGCATTTCATGCTTCACAGAGGGAACTGGTTTCGTGGCAGCAGTCGTAACCGGAAATAGGGCCCCGGATGGGATGGGGATGGATACGTTCCCATGCTTCGGAGAGCCGTTGGTTTCGCAACGTGGAACTATATTTACAGTGCGTCTTCCATCATGTGATGCGTTTCCCTGTAAAGGGCTGGGTTTAATGTGAATTACAGTTTGGTGGAACAAATAAACAATGTTTATAAATGGTAGCTGGTAGCAAGATTATGAGAAATATGAAAGCTGGGGTGACTTATCAAGGGTCATCACAGAGACACGTGTTAAAGCAAGAGTTAAGAACATTACCAAACAAACTGGTACCGTCTCAGGCATTAATTTTTGCATGTGCTATATTCTGATATATCCCGAAATTGCAGAAATCTGACATTTATTGGTAATCATACATTCTCGTAATGATCCTAATCTGGATTTCTTCACAGAACCACATTTTTTTTTTACAAACTTGCCACCACTTTGGCTTCATGTGTATCAGTTTCAGCAGCATGGAAAGTCTAGTATCCTGCCTCATTTGTATTTGTGATGATGTCCAGGTGCCGGTCAAAGCATGCAGCAGGTTTTTGATAATCCCGTAAGTATCGATCGAGCCCAATTGTAAAAGGGCTGAGTATGAACGCTTCCATGAATAATGAGCCATTGATCGGGGATCACAGGTCGCCGGTGTAGCCAACACTGTGTTATAGCAGGGGCTCATATGCATGGGAAACAAAGTAAGTATGGATCCCATCAGCTCTCATGCTCGTAGCGGCCCTCCTGCTCGGGGTTAATTATTGTAGGCAGCAACAGGATCGAGTTACAGGTTGTGTTGTTGTGGCTGTGGTGTTGGGTTGGGCTCCGAGTCAAAAGGCTGCGGGTGAGAACGTCAATGTCTAGGCCGTAGTCCTCCTTGAGCAAGATGCCCTAACACCTACCTCGTCGGTATTACTCTCCCTAATCATGGCAGACGAGTTCAGATCTGGAGGAACGGGGCGGTTCTCTCTCTCTCTCTCTAGCTTCATATTTGTTTTTGAAAAATGATGTTGCTGGAGGCAGCAACGTCTGTCCCAAGCACGTGATTGGCAAACACAAACTCGCCAAGCACTAGTTAATGGGAAAGTGTCTGTAAAGGATTCCAATCAACACCTTGTAGACTGGATGAAATGTAGAAAGCCATTTCTTAAAATCCTACCTCACCCCCGCACAAGTGACTGTCCTTCAGTAACATATCTCCATAAAGAAACAAGAACCAGCAGCACAGTTGAGCCTTGTTTGTTTACATTTGGTGAACAGTTTTGGATCCGGCTCAGGCTCTCTCTGCCGTCTCCCTCCCAGAAGTTGTGTAGCAAAGGTTTGAGTGACAGGGAGTCTTGGGGGTCTGTGACCTCTTGATTGATATTTGAGACCCCCTGAAAGCCTCAACTGGCTTGGGGGGGGGGGGTCACTTGCAATTGTCTCCAAAAAAAAACAGCTTATTATGTCCAGCATCGGCATCATTTCATACACGTTTTGAAAGAGCTTCTTTGATGGGCGGCACTGTGTGGCTAATACTGCTACTAATAATAATAATAATAATAATAATAATGTATTTTTTTCTGTACGTTGGTTGTGTCCCCTTCCTTTGACAATTCCTTCCGAGTCTTACTGAATTCCCGTGGGACGTGTGGTCTGGTCGAACCATGACAGCCACAACAATCGTCGTGTTTCCCTGCAGTGGAGTGTGGGGCGCTTGTGTGTTTTGCGGGGGGGGGAGGGGGGGTCTCCTGACAGCACAGCGTGTCTCAGGGCCGCAGCGTCGATGCAAACAAACGCCACTCCGCTGTCAAGCTGCCAGCCCTCCTCTGACAGAGGCTATAGGAAAAAGCTGAGAAAAGGTTTGTCAGACTCGGTCAAAATTATTCACCCTGTGTCCTGATGCACTTTCTGACAGATGGGCTGTCCTAATGCACAAACCCCCCTGCCCCCCCCCCTCGCCCCCCCCGCCCCTGTTGGCTCTCACACCCGCTCCCCCCCCCCCCCAAACTCCCCCCCTCTGGAAGCGATGCAGGCGTCGGCAGGGTGATTGATAGAAACACGCGAGCAGAGGCGATGGGTGTCAACACGTGTTGTTGCCCCAGCAGAGGTCTGCTTCGTTGGGGTACAGTTAACGCCCCCCCCCTCCCTCTCTCTCTCTCTCCCCCCCCCACCCCCCTCCCCACCATCCATCTCCGCTCGACTCCTAGTCATCGCACAGGTCTCCTAACAAATGTCACAGGTGTCAGTCTTGCTTGTATTTTCGCTGCACTGTTCTGGAGTTCGGCCAAGTGCTGGCAGACAAAGAGGGGGGGGGAGGAGGAGGCCGTGGGTCGGGGGGGGGGGGAGGAGGAGGAGGAGGAGGAGGAGGAGGAGGAGGAGAAGGGGGTGGAATACAAACAAGGGGGTGCCACCGCGGTGACATTTGAGAGAGCGCTTGTTTTTGTCGCTGGCCCGTGCCAACGCGATGTTGGGTTAGTCACCTTTGAAGACCTCTGTACGACGTGCCCGGTCCGCTTGACGCGGCTAACAACGTGTCCTTGCTTTGTTTGTTTGTTTATCGAAGGGATTTCATTTAATCCTGAGATTATTTATTTATTTGGTCTTCATCACAATCAATACTGAACTGTATTGCAATAATTTTTTCCATGGGGGCCGCAGCCGCTCCTGATGCGGTGTTGTGCCTGGTTTGCCATTTGGTCTTGCACATTTAGCTTGGTGATTTATTTTTCTTTGGCCAGCTCCCCTTTGTTGTTTGATTTCATGGTTTCATTGTTGATCAATGATTGTCTGTCGCCTATAATCTAGGTGCATAGGGCGTATTGATCTGAATTGCATTGTAGTGTATTATCATAATTATATATTCATAATTTGTACTTGTACTGAACGGCCTTTGAAGGAGAAAACCGCAGGCCTTTGAAGCGGACCATAACTTGGTTGTCATTGTCTTGGTTTCCAAGCACATGTATAATTGAAACGGTTTATGATAGGTAGGAACATATAGGATACATATACAGGAACATGTCCAGAAAGTGCCGCCTTCCCCCATTGTCACAGCTAAAAGTTATAATTACAAAAGCGAGCTGCACTGCTCCCAGCATCATTCAAGATTACTGGCACAGTAGGAACATTAGTGCGGGCCGTTGGCTATGGGCTGTCACTGTACTCAATGTATGCTGGAAGCGCCCTCCACCAGCACCACCCCCACCAGCCCATCCTCTTTCCTGACCCCCCCCCCCCCCCCCCCCCCCAAACGCTTTTCCCCCTCTCTTCATAGCTTTATCCACCCACCCATCCCTCTCCTCCTCCTCCTCGCCTCCTCCTCCACTGTCGCCACGGCCACACTCATATCCATTACACAGCTCCGCTCCTGTGATAAATCTGTCTGTCAGCGAGACATCATAATCAAATTGTTCCAGAGGTCATTTAACATTGCAGAGGCGGGACCGCGCCGCAGCACCTCGGAAGATCCGGCTCAAACGCAATTTATGTGTCAGAGATGAATTGTGGGATGAAACATTTACACAGAAAATGAACTGTCTTGCTGACTGAAATAGCCTTGTTAGGGCTGACCGTGTCACTCTATCTTGCTAACCTCCATCATCTGTATTTAGTCGCAGTGGCCCCGGCGTTGCTGACTGCCCGACTGTGGCTGGCATAAATAAGCCGTCATATTTGTTTTCTGTTGACGAAAGGCCGTATTCCTTCATTACTCTTTCGTGTACAGCTGTCCCTTCGCTTTGTCTTATTTTCTTTTCAGACCCCGGGCGCACGGCTAACAGTTAATTTGCGAGAATGAAGGCGTTGTTGAATTTAAAAAAACAAATGACTGATTGTTTGAATCGTTCTATTTATTGTGCAGTGCTGCTGAGTTGACCCATTAAAAGAAAGACAATTTGGTTAAAGCCATACCCGGTGCTGAAGAATTACCTACAAAACTTACAAGGCTGATAAGGACAAACAAAGAATGGCCTCGTCTAGCGGATTAGAGAGCCAGCGTTAGAACCACCGCCGGAGCGTCCCATCAGGTTGGGAAATCTAATTTCCTTGATTAATTAGCAGGAGAGCCACTCAACTCGGAGAGAAGACATCCTTTTCGCAGTCGGCGAACGTTCTTTGTTGCTTCATTCTCGCGACCTAACAGAGACAATTATATCTCTGGCTGGATGAAACAAATAAAATGGCATTGAATATTCAAGAAACATGTTCTGCCGACAAGCTGCCGATGCTGACGAGGGAATATAAAAATGTTCATATATCAACGTGACGCAGAGCAGAGCTCATTTGGTTAACTTTCTGCAAACTTCTGAATAAATTGATAAAATCCCCATTTCTGTTTTGCAACGGCCAATATTTATTTCATTACCTATTCATCTATTTATTTACATTCTTGGTCGTAACCTCAGCGGGAGAAGGCGTGTGTGCAGCTGTGATTTTGTTTGTGTGTGTGTAAATAATTAGCACAATAACTCCAAAGCTAATTCCAATGCGTTCCCCATGATTATCCTATTAGTGATAAGAATAACGAATTAGCAGGGCCTCCGACTTCATTAGTTATACTTTTAATTAATCAAGTCAATTTCAAGGAACCTGACGGGATGCTTAAGCGGTGATTCCGGCGTCGGCGCTCTGATCGAGTTGCCTGTGATGTTGTTGTCCTCATGAGCCCGGCACTTTCCTGAGCTAATTCCTCAGCGCTGGGGTTAGCTTAAAGCCGATGGTCATTCTTTTTAATTGGGCGCCACGGCGGCAGTGTGCAACAAATTGAATGATCCAAACCCTTTTAATTGACATGCTAATGATTTAATTTCTTTGCGTGGATGATTGTTGTTGTTGTTGTTGTTGTTGTTGTTGTCGTTTCCAAATGCCTATTTCGATGCAACGCTAGCGAGCGACGGAGGTTGTGTAAAACTTCCGAATACACACAGAAGTACAAACTTCCTGCGAGGGGTTTGTGTGTGGGTTATTGCGAGAACATCAAGGACGGTGTCGTACTTGTTTTTGAAGCGAAATAAACATTTACAAATGAATAATTGATTTTATCTGTGTTATTTGGGTGTGTGGGGGGGAGGGGGGGGGATGGGATGAGAAAATATGAGCATTTGGCGTTCTTCAAAGAGCGGTTGGCATACCTAATGCATAAATAATGCGCTCCACTTTCAAGTGTAAAGTCACACTTTTGCCTCCGGTGCCTTTGCCCTGTGTGTACCTCTCCATTCTCTGAAATAACACAACATATACAACAAATAATACACAGAATGAGAAAAAAAGAGAGTCATAACATAGAAAGGGCCATAGAGGGATCGCTTGGGAGTGGCGAAACAACTGTGGGTCCTCAATTCAATTGAGGACCCACAGTTCATTTTAATAGATCGGTTTCCCAGTCGGTAGAGTCCACTGGACACACGCTGGTGGGGTGATCCGTCCACCGTACGTCTGTCTGGAATCTCCTTCGTTCGTAGGATGTCACTGTAGGGTTGATTTTGAAACGGCGTTGTGTAACGACTTATCAACGTCACACTTGGTTCTAAAATAAGGGCCCTTAAACCTAGATCCTTCCCCACTGCAGCGGTATTATAATGAGTGTTCCTTGTTTTTGTTATAGGGGAGGTTTTATTAACATGAGGCAATAGCAACATGTTCTGGTACAATGCTGCACTCTTTGTATAAGGCCTAGGGGCCTACGGGTAAGCTAGGAGGAGTCGGGAGCTAGCCGACTATATCTGGACTGTGAGAAAGTGAAAGTCCTTCCCACTGTCTCTCCCTTTCCAGCAAAAGGATTGTTGTGTTGGATTATTTGTACTTCCGTCGCAGTAGGTTGGTCCATCCAGCCTCATCCAGGAAATGTTCCCCATGGTAAATGGTATAATAATAATAATAATAATAATAATAATAAATCAGTCTTGTATAGCGCATTTCTAGGACCCAATGCGCCTATGTATGGCGCATCGGTTTGGCCTTGATTGGTCCACCTGGGACTGGTTGGCTTATTTAAGGGGTCCCTCGTTTTGTGTTGGTTGGCTGAAGGTAGGTGCCGGCTTGAGGCCAGTACTGGAAACGTCGTGCGACGCTATTTTATGCTACGATTATGCTGAGCTAAATGATGCTATTTAATGCTAGTTACCAAATGCTGTCTTTTTCCTTGAAACATTCATTTATATTTTGAACACGGGGATTTCTTCTTGTGTACTTATTCTTGGACTGTTTTTTTTGAAGTGAATGAATCTCCAAGCGCAATTTGCCCCCTTGTTTTTTGTCAGTGAGTCTGTATCCGGAATACGTGGAGCGACCACGTCGGTCCCTCTCGTTCGGTGACAGTGGTGGGATTGGCCCCCTCACACAGACACCGTCATTTGATCTATTTGTTGTTAGAGAAAGAAACTGTAAAAGAAAGAAAAAATCCCTGAAAAGCCGAATCAATGTGCTCATCAAGCATTCAGGGAAACAATGGCACAAGTGTGTTTTTGGCGACGTTGGGAATGTTGTTGAGACTGACTCATTCGCACGCCTTTGCTTTGGCTCTATCAGCTGCTGATAACAGGAGGCTTGACTAAGAGGTGGGACGTGTTTACTAAACATTTCATCTATTTGGTATTGTACTGTAAATCACGTGTTTCTATGTATGTGCATGTGCATGGCTGTAGGCTGCATTGGGGAACATGTTGGTGTGTTTCGCTAAAGGAGTCACATTTGTGTTGTCTACTATATGGGGGGGGCCCCTATTTTGTGTGTTTGTGTTTAAAAATCCATTTTCGGAAAATGTTGTTGATTGGAAGGCAGACGTTCGCCATTGATTCCAGACATTGACTGCCGTCTATGGCTGAGTTTCTACGGATGTGTATTTAGCTCACCTGACCGAACACACGTATTGTCACTTAGACCGCTAAGTGACAACAATTCATATTTCCAAAGAACTTGCTGCAGAAGGCAACATTCCGCAGAATTCCGCGAAGGAAACATTCGGAACATTTTATTTCCAGAAAATGAAAAGCCGTGTGATACCGCGATCTCGCTGCTTGTCGTGTGTGTGTGTGTGTGTGTGTGTGTGTGTGTGTGTGTGTGTGTGTGTGTGTGTGTGTGCGCGTCACTCGATTCATTATCACGTTATATTTATAGCGTCACACGGCGTCACCTTCATATCCTGCGTCAGTAGTCCTGAGGAAGGCCAAGTATTTCAAATCTCTGTTTGGCACACACACTCTCCGACAACAGTTAGTCGGTCCCTGCACCACAGGTGGTCGCTGTGGGGGGGCACCACCACCGCCTCGTTCGCTGAGACCGCCTCCATCCACACTATTTGTGCACGCGCGCTTCACCTTCGACTATTGAGCTCCACCCCTTTATTTAACTCTGAACACCCCCGCTGGGGGCGCCCCCGGTGGCTCACCGGGTATAGAACGCGTACCGTATTGACTCAGCCCTGAAAGCAGCCAGTGTGTGTGTGTGTGTGTGTGTGTGTGTGTGTGTGTGTGTGTGTGTGTGTGTGTGTGTGTGTGTGTGTGTGTGTGTGTGTGTGTGTGTCAAAGGAGCATTTGAACATGTAACAAGTGAGTCAGTATGCTTTGTGTACAAGTTGTTCAGACTGGACTATTTGAAAGGAGCCTTGAATGGTGTCTGTCCTTCAATGAACCGGGTGAAGTGCTTTCACATCTTTCACATCCTTTTTGCCGTCTCGCATTTTTTTCTTATTTAGTGTTGGTGTACTTGAGCAACACCTTCATCAATGGTAACACTACACCTCAGTGTCATGTGCATTAGGACAAACCTAACGAGATGAGGGACAAAATCTAACGCAGGGGAGTCGTTTTACAGCGGGGGAAATCGGAGCCATCCTTGTTTAACATGGAAGTACTTTTCTGCTCGCTTCAATAGGTGCACGGAAACACCCACGCACACCCACGGTCACACACACACACACACACACACACACACACACACACACACACACACAGAGAACATAGTAGCGTAAACCTACAGGGTATATATTTAGCTATGAAACAGTACAGGGCGT
>NC_140272.1:18886232-18891472 GCF_964030765.1 Micromesistius poutassou
ATTTTTTTGGTATTATTTTTCCATTTTTCACTTTGACCCCCAGGGCTAGTTTAGCAATCCCAGCACTACGTAGTGTTGATGTTTTTCAATCTTCTGCTTCAGTATTGTTGATTGGTGTGTGTGTGTATATGATATTCACATCAGCTCTCCCCCTGTAGCGGCTGAGGTTAATTATTCAAGGTAACGATAAAATAAAGAAGAAAGAAACGCTGTTGACAGTTTAGTGGAGTGTAGTGGCATTTTCTACAGGCTACTTTTATGGCACATTTATGCAGGGTCCTTGCCCAGCTGGAGCCACTCTCGCCACTAAAATATATGCTGTGTCGGACTTTTGTGAAGTAATGACTTGCTTCTCAACTCTGCAGCACTATCGTCACCGAGAGAGGCCCTGCAGCACCGCTTGTGGAGTTTCTATGCGGGTGTGTGTGAGTGTCAAATTCAGATGACCGAATGACACTTTTTTTTTTTTTTAGATCCACACCAAAATGCCTGGTCAAGTTAGAGCATTTAAATGGCTGCTTACTCGCTGCTTAATGGCTGCTTACTTGCTGCTCAGTGCATCTCATCAGTGACCCCCCCCCCTTCTCACCCACACACACACACATGCACACACACACATGCACACATGGCCCCGTCCAAATTCACATTCAATCAATTTAGAGAAATAAACCGTGTCAAATTCCCGTGGAAATGTTGCATTTATTCCCTTCAAATTGTGATTATGGATCAACATGGTGACCCTGAAAACGCCCGTAGCGAATCATTTTACTAAATGAATGACAGTGAGTGTGTGTGTGTGCGTATGTTTTTGTGTGTGTGTGTGTGTGTGTGTGTGTGTGTGCGTGTGTGTGTGCGTGTGTGTGTGTGTGTGTTGCTCATAAGTCGCACTATTATATTTGTGCACAAAACCAGGGGGAAACAAACACGTCTTTAATTATGAAAAAGTTTAAATATTAGCAGCATGAAAAAGGGGCCACAGGAATAATAATTATGTAAATTTGAAGAGAAACTCGTTTTTATGCTTTAGGGTAGATGCATGAAACAAGCCATTAAGTTGTGGGTTTGATCATCAGACAGGGAACTGTGTGTGTGTGTGTGTGTGTGTGTGTGTGTGTGTGTGTGTGTGTGTGTGTGTGTGTGTGTGTGTGTGTGTGTGTGTGTGTGTGTGTGTGTGTGTGTGTGTGTGTGTGTGTGTGTGGTACTGCAGGGATGTGGAGAGAAGCTTTAAGCAGAGCATCTGGAATAAATTACTACAAAGTCTGCACAGAATGAGACGGCATTCTGTTGGAAGCCAAATATACATCTATCTCCTATATATATATATATATATATATATATATAGTAATTATTATTCAGGTATCGTATATATTGTAATTATTATTCAGGTTGACTTTATGATCACATTTTGCGGCCTATTCTATGTGACTCGTTGAGAGCTGCCATTTTATTTGTGTTGGGAAAGGGGCACACTTTCTCTTTTATCGAAAACTTAAAAACAACATAAAAAAGTCAAGCCCTCCCTATCTTTTGAAGAATGAATGAAAACCTAACATAAGATGAAAGTGGAAAGATAAAAAAAAGAGTTATTTTATTCTTGGGAGACGGTCTGCCTGTCAACGCTGCTCTCATGTGATGACTGGCAGGCAGGGAGAGAGCGAGAGAGAGAGAGAGAGAGAGTGTGTGTGTGTGTGTGTGTGAATGTGCCTCTGGCCATCCAGAGGGTATGGAAAAAACGATATTCTCACGATGGCTGCAGAGCAAGCCAGCGTCCCCCGCGATAACACGGCTGCTTCGAGTGCCTGGAGGACCGTGGAACTCTGGAAGACCTCCTCCACAAACTTTTATACAAGCCGATCATTTGATCATCAATCACTTTGTTTCAAGTAAACGAACCGCCGCAGCGACAGAAGAATGTAAATCAAATCGATTTGATTATATATATACACCGGTATGTATGTATGTATGTATGTGTATATATATATTATACACACTTACATATTGATATTATGGCTGAAGGCTGAAGACTATAAGAATATGTATTAGAATTTCCCATGTGAAGTTGGAAAATCCAATCCAATGTATAATGACTCAAGGCTAAGCCGCCCTGCAATCAGAGAGAGAGAGAGAGAGAGAGAGAGAGAGAGAGAGAGAGAGAGAGAGAGAGAGAGAGAGAGAGAGAGAGAGAGAGAGAGAGAGAGAGAGAGAGAGAGAGAGAGAGAGAGAGAGAGAGAGAGAGAGAGAGCGAGAGCGCACTCCCGCCTCAGAGACCCGGGCAGGGGCCTCACCACTCAAATAAAACAACCACCTCCACCGTGTCCAACCTAACACATCCTGCAAAAGCCATCAAGGCCAAAACGCTTACGCAAAGCGTTAGCTTCGCTAACGCAAAAACCGCCGATAGGAAAATCACAGCAAGGTGCAAGGATCAATTCCCACTTTATTGGGGACCAATTTAAAGCCCGCCGGAGTGATTCACTCGGCTCTCAGGGCAAGGCCTGAGACAAGGGTAATGAGTTCTACATTGACTCGTCTAATCTTAAGCCACCACCGACATCCCAGCAAGCACATTCACCACGCGGTGAATGTGCTCCTCCTCCACATGCCCACTCCTTCAGCCGTCCTGCTCGCCGTGACCGCGGCGCTATCTCAGAATAATAAGGCCTGTTATTGATGGCGCCGGGAACCTTTTTCCAGATGTGCAAATCACTGAGTTGCGTCAAGTGTCCCGGACAAACATTCTTCTTCATATTTCTCGGAATACATCTGGCTGCCCCGCAGAGCGTCTCAGATGTGTTGCATGTTGGGACAGCGTCATCTGTTTTTGAAAGTGTCTGTGCGTGTGTGTGTGCGTTTGTGTGTGTGTCTATGTTGTTTGTGTGTGTGTGTGTGTGTGTGTGTGTGTGAGGGAGCGTGAGCGAGCGAGTGCTGGGTTTCTGAGAACCTGCTCGGGGTGCCCCGTTGCACACCAGGTTTGGCGGAGGACAGATGGCGGGGAGGGGACGTGAGTGGGATCTGCCAAGAAGCATTAGTCACACCCATTACTCACACGCTCTCTCTGCAGGAAGACAACAAGTGTGCTTCTGTCGTCCACATCGTAGGAATCTCCTATTAGCGATTAGCACAGGAAGGATCCGCTGGGAAGCGTTTATAAATACGCAAAGCTTAGTTAGTTAGAGTCTGGAGAGGGTGGGTGGGGAAAAAAACAAAACGCGACGTAATTGCCATCACGTGGTCGCGTGTGGTCGTGACGTCATCATTTTTGCTATTGTCTTCCCCCAGTGTGTCAAGTCTCCCTTTTAACTGCCACCGCCGTGCGCCTTCCCACGGTATTCCTCTCCAAATAAAGCAACAAACTAGGCCACGCATCCCTTGTGGACTGACGAATGCCACAAACACTACGGATCTAAAAGGGTTAGGAGATGTGAGGGGATCAGCAGTTTTTAGCTGATAACGGGGGGGTGGGGGGGGGTGGGGGGTAAACGGGGGGAGGAAGAAGTGGTGAAGTGTCTTCAAGGTCGACCCCCTTTGCCACTTAACGGCCCCCTTCTTGACATTCCCTCACATCTGAGGACAAACACCGTCACCGCGCCTCCTGTCCCCCCCTCCCCCCCCTCCCCCACCCCACCCCCCCCCCGCCGGCTCCACCCCTCTGTGCTCTGCCGAGGTGTAATCCAGGTCATGCCTCAATTTTCCCCTTTTAGAGTGCGCTAATTAAGCCACAAACAGACCCCACCCGGTGGGATGCGCCCCCAACGTCTGCCGCCGAGACAGGAGAACTAATTGGTGGCACCCTTGTTTCCAGTGTAATTGCACTTATCTGCCGAGTCACCTTCGAGGGTCATTAAGAGGCTCCGGATTAATTGAGCGGAGCCGAGTGACGGAGAGAGAGAGAGAGGGAGAGGGCGGCGGCAGGCGGCGGCGGCGCCGGAAAGACGGCAGCTGAATCACACGAGGAGGAGGAGGCGGAAGGTGGAAGCAGACCTTTTTTGTTTCGCCCGATAGCTAACTATAACTCCCACCCGCTCTTTTCTTTCTCGTTGACACTTTTGCTCATGTGGGAGAGACGCGCTCTCTCGAATGGCACGGCTAATCGCCGCCGCACGTTGACTAACAAACAAACAAACGGCGGCAGCGTTTTCTCCCCTCTCCCCCCCTACCGCCCCCCCCCCCCCCCCATTTGGTTTTTTTTTTCTCGTTTTTTTTTGTTACGTCTTTTTATAGAATTCGCAGCAATCACGGCCTGACAGCGGCGCTGCCTCCCAGCGGGGCCGGCGTGATGGAGCGGCCGGCTGGCGGCTTTGAAGAGGATGACGGGGGCTACTGATCGCTGGCTCGGCTAAGGTCATTCTATCAGTGCTCCAGCAGAGACGAGCCAGTGTGTATTTCTGTATAGATATGTGCAGAGCGGTCCAGAGGGGAGAGGGGGGGGGGTGGGGGGGGGGAAGGCACTGCTGGCTTCCTGCTTACATGGCATCAGTCCTGAATATTCGTTTCTTCTTTTTTTTTTGCTCTCTTTTGTCCACAAGGGAATCATCTGATGTGTTGCAGCTTCTCCAGTTTCTATGCAATCGTCTTATGTCTCGCTCTCTAGCTCTCTGTCTCTCTGCTCTATCACTCTCTTTTTCTCTCTCTCTCTCTCTCTCTCTCTCTCTCTCTCTCTCTCTCTCTGTCCCTCTCTCTCTCTCTCTGTCCCTCTCTCTCTCTCTCTCTCTCTCTCTCTCTCTCTCTCTCTCTCTCTCTCTCATCTCTCTCTAGTGCCCCCGCAGCATGTAGAAGACAGTGTGTGTGACATAGACAGCTAACAAAATAGACATCTGGTCTCACTGTGGAGACTAAAATCACACACCCATGTGTGCAGTGGACTACAAAACAAAATGGTAACATGTGGAAGTGCGGGTGTGACAGAGAGAGTGAGAGACAGAGGAGCACAGACGTTGCGAGGTGAAAGAATGAACGCTCTGGGCTGCAGTGTTAGTGGTGACCCAAGTGGCTTGGACTACTTAGCAGTCCAACTCGAAACAGATATTCAGCGCAGTCAACTCAAAACAGATCCCTCGCAGAGCAGTCCACTCACTAATAGCTGACGGATGACTATTGGGACTGACAATTCTTACACACTGCACTCAAGTGACAGCTCTTGAGTCGTACCCACATCACCTTTTTAAGCATTCCACGCAGTCATCGTCCCTGATGATCCCTACCGAGATGGTTAGGACCCGTGCCAACCCAAGGGTGTCGTC
>NC_140272.1:18891672-18923444 GCF_964030765.1 Micromesistius poutassou
CGCCCCCCCCCCCCCCGATGTTAACCGGAGATTAAAAACGCACTCTGGCTGTAATTCCCCACCTAAGCACCCGTATCCCCAGCTTTGGGATTACCTCGCCCATGAGTTCCTTGTAATCCCCCCCTCTCTCTCTCTCTCTCTCTCTCTCTCTCTCTCTCTCTCTCTCTCTCTCTCTCTCTCTCTCTCTCTCTCTCTCTCTCGCTATGGTGACCATTACTTGTTGCGGCGATGACAAAATGTTCTCATTAAGGAGAAAAATATTGTGTGGTTGGAATTAGACTTAATGGCTCGTGCAAGGTGGAGGTTAACGCGACAGAATACCGGCGACGACACTCGTTATTCTGTTGGTCCATGATTAAATGTTTTCCCTGCCATTGTTATTGTTATTCATATTTTTGTGCTTCTGATTTGTGCCTCCATGCCCCCGAACAACGTTGATTCATTAGTGACTCACTCAAATGCGTTTCGGGACATTTTCCTATTTGAACCGCTCAAGAACACATTGTCTCGTTAAAAGGCTACGTGGGAAAAACAAGAAAAAGTGAAGGGTGCACACCATTGTGTTGAAATCAAACTATTGCGGCGCAAATTGAATCCACCGGAGAAGTGTTGAATCACAATGTTTATCTCGAAATAGATGTAATCTCACAAATGCCTGCATAGATGTCTGCATAGAGGAGCCTGCTTAAAGAGCAGGTTCAAAATGTTACTTAAAATGGCTGAACGCTTCTGACCACTTGGATATTTACAGATAGAGATCGTATGGAACAGCAGTTTACTCCTTCGTTAAGACACCAAAGCAGAGGTGTTGAATAATTTGCTGCACTCTTGCACTCAGGGGCTGTATGGAATCAAATATTCATGGGAAGCAGTCTGTACCTTTTGGTTATTTTAAACACTTTCTTCCAACAGATGCTTTCCGCTCTCCATAATTGAGTATGGAGTAGGTTGCCTCCTCACGGTCTTGGGGAACAATGGTTGACACTGAAAACGGTTGAGGCTTCACTTCCCCTCTTACAAGAACCACTGCACTTCTGCGGCGTGTACTGGAAGTGTGACACGGAGCCTCCAGCAGACAGAGCTATCGACAGGTTGGACTTCCTGCACCATCTGATATGATGTATATTGTCACGTCTGAGGCAGTGCACGTCTCTCTCTCTCTCTCTCTGTCTCTGTCTCTGTCTCTCTCTCTCTCTCTATCTCCGCCTCTCTCTCTACCTCTCTCTCTCTCTATCGCCGCCTCTCTCTCTCTCTCTCTCTCTCTCTCTATCTCCGCCTCTCTCTCTCTCTCTCTCTCTGTCTCTCTCTCTCTGTCTCTCTCTCTGTCTCTATCTCCGCCTCTCTCTCTCTCTCTCTACCTCTCTCTCTCTCTATCTCCGCCTCTCTCTCTCTCTCTCTCTCTCTCTCTCTCTGTCTCTGTCTCTCTCTATCTCCGCCTCTCTCTCTCTCTCTATCTCCGCCTCTCTCTCTCTCTCTCTCTCTCTCTCTTGTATCTCTCTCTCTCTTGTATCTCTACTCCTGGAGAATGACTAGGGTCTTATAGACGGTGTGAAGTGTATCACATCATCAGGAGGAGGACTGAGGCAGTGACCTTGGCAATGCACTGGATCATATTTCCTTCTGCCCCCAGAGGAGTTTGGGGGTGAAAAGGTGATGCTGTGTGTGTGTGTTTGTGTTTGTGACTTTTGTGTCTGGGTAAGGTTGTGTGCGCATGTTTTTGTTTGTCTGTGTGTACGATGTGTGTGTGTGTGTACAGTTTTGATTTGTGTGTGTGAAAAGGTGATGCTGTGTGTGTGTGTGTGTGTGTGTGTGTGTGTGTGTGTGTGTGTGTACAGTGAGATAGTGTGAACAGTGTGTGTGCACAATGAAAAAAAAGAGAGGGGCCAATCAGGAGCCTTAACCAATGCGAAGGCTGCGTTCTGCCAGAGTTACTTGAGAGTTACTACAGGGGGGGCTCTGCATGCACACTCAGGTTGCTGCATCGATCTGACCTAAATATAGGCTTTCTGACCTTTCCACGGTAAACAAAGCATCCAAGCACCTCTGTGTTGGACGACATATCAAGTGCCCCCGGAAAGTCATACGGCGGATGAGCCATACGGATCCACTTTGAGAAGCCTATCAAAGCCCAACACAAAACACAAGTGTGATGTGTACAACTCTTGGCTAGATGTTTGTCTCCACACACACAAGACACGGTGTTGGGTCAACAGTGGAGGGTCTGTCACAACACTCTGGAGACGGCCTCACTCTTGTTTCAGATGCTCAAGACGTACTTGACGCGCCCGGCTCGCCAGGTCAAGCGGACCGCCACCGGTCTGGGAGAAAGTGCTTTCTCCGATGGCCTTCATCGTTCCAGAGTATAATTAGATATGCATTTTTTTTTTTTTTTTTTTTGCGAGAGGGAGCGCGAAAAAACGTATGGATGAAGTTATTTTTCTAAAGCGACGATAAAGCTTTGACGTGAGTAATTGACCCGGACCAACGGTGCCGTTAAGAGCAGGTCACGGCGCCTTTCCACTCCGAGGAGCGTATTTGATGAGGCGTTCAATATTTCCGCGTGCCTTTCAACCCAGGCGAGTTTTGATTTAAAGGCAAAAGACTAATCTAATTAAAAGGGGTTATTTGATTATACGCCAGAACACTAAAATTATTCAATTATGATTTCAATTATTTTCAACAAGTTAAATGACTGATTATTCCACTTTGTACAAACCCATAAAGAAATGACAATTATTGTAGTAACTTAATAACACTGTGTGTTTGTGTGAGTGTACCATGTGCACACGTGTGTGTGTGTGTGTGTGTGTGTGTGTGTGTGTGTGTGTGTGTGTGTGTGTGTGTGTGTGTGTGTGTGTGTGTGTGTGTGTGTGTGTGTGTGTGCATCCGTGAGTAATGCACAATTCATGTTGCTTCTCCACCTGCTGGTCGAAAAACTCTTCTCTCCGTCCAGCTGTCACCAACATGTCTCAATATCTGTGGGAAAACAACTGCAGATTCGCCAAAGCCCCCCCTTCTCCTTTGTTTACCATGTGTTTAATGTCCTTCTTGTCTTGTCATGCCTGGTCCAATGGGATATGGAAAGTATGGAAGTTTTACATCCTAGTCAAACAAAACTTTTCCTCATTCTATAGGTGCCTTAAGGACATGCCATTTCATGCTCTCAGACGCACTCAATCCCCTGCATAGCCTCGAGTGTTTTTGAAGAACTGGTGGGCTAGCGGGCTGCCGTTGACCTCCGCACTTCTTCTTCAGAAATTCTCTAATAAAAGCCTGCCTTGATAGGGATCTGCATCGTGTTCTGGCTCCTCTTAATTTCCTGTGGCTGATGAGAATGATAAGAGTTGAGGTTGCGTCGGGTTCACGTGTTTGTCATTTCATAAAGTACCGCTGAATCTCGGCCATCTAAAGACAAGTGTCTGCGTTGTGCTTGTGATAGATTGCCATCAATGTTCCGGGCGGGGAGTTATTGCTAACTGTCTCGCCATGTTGGTCAATGATTGATTTGAAGATGAATATATATTTATTAGGTCTTACTTACTCCTTCTACTAAGAGACGCTATGTCCAAAGTGACTTACAGGGTATTCTTTTTTTTATCAATAATAAATGGGTAGGGAAACTTGCTCAAGGATGCATACAGGTGTACTGCAGACATAGGGGTTGGAACCCATAACCCTTTGTTTCGGAGTCCAACTCCAAGGAAAATCTCACTAGGTTACAAAAGGTGTAATTTAAAGGAGAGTAAACAATGTAAAACGTTTTGCTTAGACGTTATTAGTCCTATTGTGTTTTCTTCATGGTAGGTATGTATTATGTTTTAATGACTTTCACGGACAAGCTGAGTGTAATCTCAGTCTTTGTTTTGCTGTGACTGAGACTGGACTGTGATAGGAGGTGGTGAGAAGATGAAAGATAAAACAATAGCCAGAGAATCTTTTATTGATTTTTTTGTTGCACGTTTATCTTCCTGTCTTCCTCTTTTGAGTCTTGTGTACAACCCATTTTTACACGCGCACACACACACACACACACACACACACACACACACACACACACACACACACACACACACACACACACACACACACACAGTGGCACCCTGGCAGCGATGACACTGTGAAAGATGGAGATCAGAGCAGCATTAATCTTCTCCAGCTCTCCATAGGGGGTGTGAGTGTGTTTGTGTGTGTCCACGTGGTTGTGTGCTTGCATGCGTGTGTGTTTGTGTGCGCATGTGTGGATGTGATTGTGTGTTTGTGAGCACGTGCGTGCATATGTGAGTGCGAGTCTGTGCGCCTGTGTGTGTGTGTGTGCATGCGTATGTGTTTGTGTGCGTATGTGTGTGTGTGTGTGTGTGTGAGTGGGGAGTGGGGGATCTTTTGGACCGGAGAAGCCACGCCAGTCTGCAGAGACAAAAAGCTGCGGGCTGCTTAAACATCTCTAGAACCTCTGCAGCGTGAGGTCCCCTCACAGAGGATTAGCTCAGTTTGTGTTTTCCTGTTGCAAGCAATTAAGCGTGTGCATGTGCAGGGTTAAATGAGAGCATCACAAGTACTTACCAGTCTCCGTCACAGCAAAATGACTGCAATCTTTCCCTTTTCTGTCTCGTTCTTTTGTCTTCTCATGACCTTTATGTCTATCAGTTAACAGACTTGGAAATCTCAAGCACCAAACGCCTGTTTTTGGGCTGTCTATTGCTTTAGCTCATTATTTATTTATGATCTACTTATTGGATATTTTCACACTGAGGATTGCTGGAGCATGCGGCACACGAACTGAACAATATATTCAGTTTGAGTGAAATAATGCATATGTAAATTTTAGCCGGACCCGATATTACTTCCTGTAAGCGAATACATGTGCAAACTTTTTGTTGATTTATTCTTGAAAGTTATGAGACGGACGTGGACTGTTTTGCTTCTCAGAGTTCTTCATGCTCATGCCAAATTACATCCATGGCGTCATGGCATGGAGAATAATTGTACGGAGAGAACGGATGCGTTATGGCATTCTACATACAGACATATTAAACCCAATAGATAACCCTCTTGAATAAGAAACAGATATGCGGCGGTCTGTGTACTGTGCCTCAAGGCTTTTGATTGGTTTGCAGTGCTTTAAATATCCCCATAAAGGCTGTTATGATTTGAATCCGCCACATTAGAGCGCCCATTTGTTCTACATGTGCCACCGCATGCTGTGAAAAGTCTCCCGGCCCCGCCCCCCTTCTCCATGCTCCCTCTTAAGAGGCAGCCACATTTCACAGAATGTCAAAGAAAGGCACAGGCGTCTGTAGCCAGCAGCCATGCATGCTGTTATTAGCGACGTTCAAGCTCTTCTTGGCTGGTATTCATCCAGCTTTTGGTTTTGTACATGCACCGTTTCCCCTCTTTGTTTCTTTTGAAAGCGAGCTACGTTTATTTATATAGCACCAATCGGACGCAAAGTCCATGCAAAGCACTTCACATGAGCAGGAAACGTTTTTTAAGGACATCGAGCAGACAGTGAAAGATTATCCTTTAGAAGAGATGTGGAAAATAAAGATGGCAGATATCACGTCAGAACGTTCTATCATGAATGTAATTCTATCGATGGCGCACTATAAGCAGTGGCAAAACAAAGGTTTTGAGCCCTGATTTTGTCAATCATTTTTCGCTGAGGCAGACACACGATATGCTGTAGCCTTCCTCAATATATACAGGGTGGACTGATGTGTGCTGGCAGTAAACTGCAGCGTGCTGTCTTGTAAAGGCGTGACGTGATGAAGAGGTGGCAGTGGAGGCTAAATCAGGACACATTTTACACATCTTACAAGCCCCCAGAACCTCTTTAAAGGACTTTGATAACACAGAGTCCCTCCAATAAATAAAGCTGCTGCAGAGGTGGGTCTTAGTGGCACGTGGACGTGGACGCGTTGTAAGTGTGGAGTGGTCCCTGGACAGAGCAATGAACCCTAATGGCTTCAAGTGAGCTGGTTATCTCCCTCCATGGTGGACACTGCCCCTGAATGTGTGTGTTTACATTCGTTTACAGTCATTAAGCTGGCGCTTTTACCCAAAACATTTAGTTAGGTTGAGAGCAATCAACGCGTACAATATAACAATTAGAGGTGCTCCAAGAACATTCTGAGTAGCCATAGAAATTTGAAAATATTGTTTTACATGAGTGGTGGTGGAAAAGGTTACAGTCTGAATTTTTAAGTTCCAGCTTCGCAATTCAGATGCAGTGGTAGTGCAGTCCTGTTGTCGTGGTGGGCAGAAATACATCACAATACAATTCATTGAAAGCATCATCACTTTCCTTCATTCAGCTACATTCACTTTTTAGTTTTATCTTGCCCTTCTCTGCCCATTGGCAGGCAGAGGGGGGCGAAATCTGCACAGTCCCTTAAAGTTCAGTTTCTGGTGTAAAAATAATCGCACTTGTCGAGTACTTTTTAAACCGAAAAAGAACAACAACTGAAATGGCTTATATTTAATGCTTATATTTAAGTTCCTAGCTAATCATTCTTCCTGCAAAACCCATAGACCTCTGCATCACCTCTTTCAGTCGGGAGTAAATCATTGACATCGTACGTGTTATACATGAGTGAAGAAAACAGGCCCATCTATTGCCTCATCGAAAATAAAAAGTAATTGGTTCATGGTAACAGCTGTGATGGCAGCCAAGAGACCAGCCCTCACCAAAACATTGACAGATGCAGATATTTTGTGGATTTAAGGTTTATTTTACCCAGGATAAACAAACAGACCTGCCGCCTGTGAAAAAGGAAAAATAAGAAGTAAAAAAAACACAGATTATCAACATATCCTCGTGTTGGGTCAGCGTTCTTTGGAAGGGGTTCTTTCGGGAAACAAACTTTGCACAAGAAGCAACTTTCTGATAAGTTTGCCGACTCTTAAGGCGTGAGGCAATCTTCGTTTGCATATTTCCATGTTCCCTGTGGGGTGTACTACGAACCTCGATCAGCGGGTTGGCGAGGTATGTTGCGCTCAAAGCCTGGGTTAGCTGGGGACACGAAAGTCGCTCTCTTTTAGCGTCGCTGTATATCACCATGGTGACTCATGCTTCCAACCAAACCTGGTCGGGTTAGCAGGTCATCGGCTAAGACTTTCCGGGAAGATCGGCGTGCGCAGCTTCCTAGCCCCTCCTTTGACAACGTCGTCACCGTTTGTGTTGTGTTCCCGTGGACCTCGGAGCCCGTGTCATACAAGGGTCTCTCCGGAGACCTTTCGGGACAGATCCGATCCCTTGGCATTGCCTGAGAATATTCTTTGAGATATACAGGTTCTCATAAGAGGGTATTCGCTATTTGATATTTATTTTCGTCCTTGTTGGACCTTATGTGGGCAATGTTACACAAAGGAGCCGTGCACTGTTGCGCAATGTGTATGTGTTTTATACATTGCTGAATACGTTCACGTGTTTCCTATCTTTTTGCCCACTCAAACTGTCAAGGAAGAATTTTATGAACTTTGAGGTCATAAAAAACCTTTGCCTCCGTGAGAGAGTGGTAGAGTGGAGGTAGCGTGTCAGTCTTGAATTTCTGTGTGCGTTGTTCGTCTCCAGACTGATGTGCATTTATGTGTGGCTTAAGAAGTCCCAATTATTATGTTGTATGGAATACTTATTCATTTAAGGTTATAGAATTATATTTTTGTGCTTATTTCGAACTTGAACCCATGTTCTCAAGACCGTGCTGGCACCACATCTAGGTGGGCGTAAAAGGCATGATGATGGACAAGCGAGATTTGAACCCTGGTCGCTGACGTTCAGGTCTCATATTAATCCACTACGCCACCCCCGCTACCTCTCTACAACTGAAAACATATGCTATAGATTTCGTACATAGGGTGTATTTAAAGTGAATTCCCTAAATTATTGAATAAAGCAGGTTGGACGTTGATTTTGCTTTTGCATCACTCTATTGGGAATAATGGCGCTCACAATTCTGCATTTGGCATAGTTATTTACAATATGCAGAATATTTTCACTTACGAATTTACACGATTGGCTGTTTTGCCAGCACGCCTCCCTAGCCTTATTATGGGCTACTGTGTTGCCCCTAGCTGTTATCTGATTCTTGAACTCCTCACAGGAGTTCATTATGACTATCTGTTCCCCTTGAGTGAAATATACTGCTCTTGATCTATCCATTTCGTAAAAGGTGAGTAAAATGACGTGATTAAAGCCTGTTTGAAGGGAACGCGCATTGAAACTAAAGCGGAAAAAACCTGGCTTGACAAATCGATTCCTGAGTGAGCTTTGCGGTACCGTTTAGGGACCACAGGCGCAAATGAGCTGTTTAGCTAACCCTGGTATAGAGCCTGTTCTATACATGGTCCCCTGTTAACAAAAACCAATAAACTAAACTAACTCAGATTGCGAGTTGCATATTTGTTGACCCAGGTTTTCCCAAGAAAGCCTGGATATGTTCAGCACGCTTCATAGTATACCCCCGCTGGCACTGGCTCCGCCAGCGCAATATGGAAGCCTCGATGCGTGGGACTGCAAAAGGAGCTTATTTGTTGCTAGAATATTAAATCAAAGCTTTTTTGTGTTTTGTGCACAAAAAAATCCATGACGGGGTCCTGGCTGCCACCACTGGGTCGTGGACCAGGCCTGGAGGAAAAACACACACACACACACACACACACACACACACACACACACGCGCGCGCGCAGAAGGAGACGAGGAGAGGTGGATCAGAGAAACAGCTGCCCACCACTTCATGGAAAATCTTTAAATTCCACAAGCTAGAGATAAATCTTTATTTTTTTGCTGCCTTGTTCACACATGGCATGCTAATTAACGTTGGTTAACTATTCTTTCATCCAAAAGTGTTAATGCAGGGTTAACTACCAAATCCCTTTTTGAGTGTCTGTCACACAAAAATAAATAATGTCACGTTGATTACTTTTGATTGCGTTGATGAACTAACCGTAATTGCAGTTTGACTTCAAAAGGCACCTTAGCCTAGGGCTCTTTTCCCTAGCCAGCAGAACCTAGTTTATGCAAAATGACAAACAATTTACGGCAGATCAACGCCAGCATCTACCGTTGTTATTGCAACGAGTGCATAAATGATCAAAATGATTGAAGTGCACTATTCAGGTGATGAATCTACTCATGGGTTTGTGTAAATTACATATAACTTGTAAACTGGTAAGCAACGTGAGCTGTGCTAACATTATATACATTAATGTACCTTATCCCAGTGTCCCATTTCCCATTCCAGGAACCAAGAACCTATCACTTAAGGGGGTTGTTTATGGGGCAGTGAACCCCAAAATCGTATTTGTTTTAAACATGGTAATGTGTTTAGTTTTAGTTTTATTTATTTGTGCAAGATAAACAAGATTAAAATAACCAAAAAAGATGCACATAGATATACATAAATGCACGGGTGGGATAAAAGAAACCCCAGAGGGCTTATAAAGGATGCCCATCTAACATTAAATTACAATAAGGTAAGGTAAAGAAATAAAGTGAACGAATAAAAAAGAAAAAAGAATACAAGACAAAAACAACTACAAAATCATGTTTCAAATGTAAAATACAAGCGCAATTTAAGTACTTACGTATGTTCAAAAAGCAGAATAAAGAAATAACAGTAACAGACAATATAACACAGTCAATATGTTAATGCATTATCGTAAGCTTTTAAAATGAGATCGTTTTTAAGATGTTTTTTGCAAGTAACTAAAGATGAGTGTTTTCGGAGTGTAACAGGAAAACTGTTCCAAATGACTGGGCCTCTATGCCTAATTGAAAACTTGCCAAGATTTGTTCTGTAAAATTGACTGTGAAGGAGATCTACAGATCTGGTCTGATGACTATGGATCTATGACCTGGTTATAAAAAAACTATTGAAAGAAGAAGGAAGTAAATTATTGAAAAAATGGAACACAAAAGTGCCAATCTGAAGAGTATTAACATCATATATGCTTAACAACTTTAGACTTTGAAATAGTGAAGCACTATGAGCGTTCCAACTGGAGTTGGTTACAGTTCTAACAAATCTTTTCTGCAATAAAAAAATTGAATCGACACTGGTTTTATATGTGCTTGCCCATACTATATTGCCATAGGATATAAAGGGATAAATAAGGCAGTAATATAAATCCATAACATTTTTTCTTGACAGCACGGGTCTTACTTGTCGTATAACCCCAATGTTTCTCGCTAATTTATTGGACACCTGTGATATATCCTTTTTCCAACTGAGCTTATTATCAATAAAAAAAACTAAAAACTTTATACTGGAAACATTTGCAAGTGCATTGTTCGCCATAAAAATGGGCTGGATATGATCAGATAAAATAATATCTTTAGGCTTAAATATCATATAAGCACACCTCTCTACATTAAGGGATAATTTGTAAGTTGAGTTAGCGCCATTCCATACTACATACTGTTTCCTGTTGAACAGATAACTTTTAAACCAATCAAGCTCAATCCCAGAAACCCCATGAGCCTGAAACTTAGTCAATAATATATTCGAATCTACGGTGTCAAAAGCCTTAGATAAATCAATGAACACTCCAATTGTGAGTTCCTTGTTGTCTAAAGCTGTAGATATTCTGTTAACTAATTGGACCAGGGTCATAGAGTAGAATGTTTGACACAGAATCCATACTGATAATCATACAATAGGTTATTGTCTTTAAGATGTGTAATTAATCTATTATATACAATTTTTTCAAGTATTTTGGAGAAGCAAGGTGATAAAGAAATGGGTCTATAGTTTGAAAATATTGATGGATCCCCATTTTTTTATATTGGAATAACGTTAGCCCATTTCAGTTGGTCTGGTACTACACCTGTTTGAAGAGAATAGTTAAAAATATGACACAGTGGTTTTACAATAGTGGGGAGACACAGCTTCACTAATTTCATTTTGAGATAATCAAAACCAGTACTTGTCGACTTTAGACTTGATACAATATCCCATATTTATTTTTCATTCACTGGAGAAAAAGTAAATAATGGGTGACTGGAATGAAATCCTGTACCATGAGAATAAAGTGATGTTTGAGGGATTTTTGCAGCCAAAGCGGGACCAATATTGACAAAATAATGATTGATTTCTTCTGCAATTTCAGTGGGATCCTCAATACTAGAATCATTATTATAAAATATGCTTTGAGAATTATTTTTAGATGAGGGTTTGTTGATAACTTCATTAATGATGGCCCATGTCTTTTTCATATCATTTTTAAATGTATAAAATTTCTGTTGGTAATATTTTCTCTTTGATTTTCTCAACATATGGTTGAGTTTGTTTCTGTATTTTGAATAAATATTAAAATTCATGGGAGAAGGATTTATCAGGTAATTTTTGTATAGTTTGTGTTTTTTTTATATGCTTTTTTTTTTAGCTCTTTGGTCAGCCAAGATTTGAGTTTTGGGTTTGATGGATTGTTCTTCAAATGGAAAGGATTCATCGAAAATGCCAAAGAATTCATTGCTAAAACTAGAATATGCTTTAATCAAGTTGACAAAGTTGAATCCCATTGATTAACAGATAAATTCTCCTCAAACTTTTTTATATTTGACATCCTGAAATTCCTTAATAACATTTTGGTAATGTCTGGATCTATTTCATTGCAGTGATAAGCTGTAAAAATAGGAAGATGGTCTGATATATCAGTAACTAATATACCAGATAATCAGTTTTTATTTGTATAATTAGTAAAGATTTTGTCAATTATAGATTTACTTGATGAGGTTATTCTAGTGGCTTGTGATATAATATAAGGGGATGGAAAGCATTAGCAAATAATGTGTTCACAAATTTTTCTGAAATGGTGTGAAGTAAATTTATATTAAAATCCCCTAATATGAAACATGGCTTCCTTTCTTTCTCAATGGAATTCAAAAGCTTGTCCAGATTATTAACAAAAGAGTTAACATTATGTTATCATTGTTATCATTGGTGGTCTGTAAACACAGCCATTGACAGTATGGCCAGAAAAGCATGGTGCATTTACTACCTCTATGAAGATTGATTCAACATGAGCATTTGTATTGGCAATATCAATTGATAGATCTCGTCGCAGGATGTATTTAGAGTTTTTCACATAGAGTGATACACCACCCCCTGGTCTATCTTTTCTATGGCTATAGAGATGATCATAGCCGTTTATGGAATAAAAAGACACTTTCGAATCATTTAACCAAGTTTCAGTAAACCCCATTATCGATAAATGAAGAGGTAATGATGTAAGATAATCAGTTAGAGACTCAAAGTGCTTTGGCAAACTTCTTACAGTTTACTATTAAATGGAATAGTGTAAAGGAATTTTCTTTCTTTCTTTTATATTTTTTTCTACACAGACTGATTTTAAAGAGTCTTCGGTAAAATAGTTACATGAGTTTAATTTGTTATCAGAGTCAATGTAGTCACTGTCAGGGTCAGCATGTAAGAAATGAGAAATATCTAGGTAGTTGGAAAATTCTACACTGTTCCTTGCTGGGTTATTGGTTGCCATAATAAGTGAATCACTGAAAAAAAACTGCAAACCGAGTTTGAAAGGGATAACAACAATTTAAGTGGGGCGAGGTGTTGTGACTCGAGGTGGGTGCACAATCAGCTGATAATAACACAGATAGGCCACCATTCCCCTGTCCCGTGCTTCTTTGAGCTGTGGCCACAGTTCAGAGCATTTCTGTCGCACATGTTCAGTGAAGTCCGCGTTGACGTAGATCTTAGAGCCTTTAAGTTTGCTTCCTCTTTTCAGGATTTCTTCCTTATCTTTGTATCTCAGTAGTTTCATGAAAATTGTTCTAAGCTTGTTGGATTGCTCATTGTATTTTCCATTGCACCGTGCACATTCAATCTCAATTAGTTTCGGGTCAAGATCAAGCTTCTCATGTTTCATGAGAAACATGATGTTTGTTTCACTCCTCTCCTCAGGTACTCCATCAATGAGAATGTTGTTTCTCCGTGACTGACTTTCAAGATATTCCGATTTATTAGTGATTTTGTCCATGGAGGGCTGTACCAGAAGACACTGGTTCAATAATTTGCTGGGGGCAGCAGAGTTGTCAGAGAGCTTTTTGTGGAAATCATCCATGTCCTTTAAAGAGTATTGCAAACTGTTTTTGATATCCTGTACATCTTTTAAAATGTTGTCAACCCTTAGGGTGCTGGCATCAACAAACATTTTGACAAAAGATTTAAAGTTTATTTCTTTCTTTAGGTCTTTAAAAAAAGATTTTTGTTCAAGCGTCTCATGCACAGTGGTTAATGACAGAGATTCCTCATCTTGTTGGGCTTTTTTTGGGCCCATGTTGAGAAATTGATTTGACAGCAAAAGTAATTAAATAAAACGTTGTACCTGCAGTGCTTGAGATGGCTTACTCGATGCTGAGGGTAAGTGGATTGGTAAAAAACAAACAAACAAAAAAACAACCTGGGCCTGGTAGTAGCCGGCTGCTAACAGGCAAACCAGCAAGGCTGATTGAGGATAGTAGGGGAGCAGGCCGGGATAAACTCAATCCACCAAAAATCAAAAAATGCGAGAAACATCCAAGATCTTTGAGTAGATAGAATTTAAGTCCAAGTTGTTCAAAAGTAGACGTATTAGAAACTCTGATGATGAAAAACTGATTTACGACCAAATAACTGCAAAACGTTTAGCCTGTCAAAACGTCCCTCTGCTCTCTGACAATACACACTGTATGTGTGTGTTATGATCTTCAACATAGTAATTGATGTCATTTTATCACTGATGCTGAAACTGAAACCATAATTGACCTAAAAACACCAACCGTTTTGGGGAAGTTCCCCTCTGCTCCAAACGCGGGTCCCGTTCTTTTCAAAGTGCCTTTTAGTAGACTCTTGGAGACGTCCTGAAGGGACACTGGCGGTGAGGTCTGCGTGGGTGTGTGGAGCTCTGTGTGGCAGCGGTTGTTTGCAGCGTACAACAGTGGTTGATTTTGATATCCAGCCCTGTTTACGACTGCAATGTTCTCACTCAATACTGGACCAATTTCGAAAATTGTTGTCTGCATTAGTCCCTTAGAATATATTTTTTTTAAATATCGGGAAAATAGGGTTCAGTTTAAAAAAATCACAAAGTTTTCCTATTTTTGAGCAAAACAGAACGGATCAAGCGAAAGGTGAATGTGGGAGTGTGTGGAGATGGCTGGTTTAACCTGTGCACACTGGTTACTCAATTACTCAGTTAGTCACCCAGAGTTCAGGACTCGGCCAGGTGAGGCTGCTTGAACCAGCCATCATCCACACACACACTCCCACAGTGAATAAACACGTTTTATTTCTCTCTAGGGCTCTTTTCCAAAATGATAGAATGTCATATGAGCCTGTGAGTCAGTGGCTAAAACAAGCACTTTTAGAGGGGCTTACATTGATGGGCCGCTATTGCCCCAAATGATTACTCTGCTGCCCTTTTTTGGCAGATCATGGCTACAGCGTTCTAACTCAGTACTGGTCCAATTAAAAAAAATTGTTGTCCGCATTCGTCCCATAGAGACGTCCCTAAATAGGAAAATAGGATCCAGGGTTTTCGTTTGGCCCTCTGGGATGCTGCCATCAACAACCGCTGCCCAGAGCTACACACATCCACACACTTCATAGGTTGTAGAGTTAACTATAAGGCTCTTTGACGTCATGACAACACCGCTACCTGCGTTGGGAGCAGAGTGGAACGTTCTGAAAGTGGTTGGCAGAGACAGGCAAAAACATAGAATTTAACTCTGAGTTGTATTTCTGTAAATTATGGTTTTATTGTCATAAAAGTGATTCAACGGCATCGATTTCTATGTATGAAGAAGATCATATAACATACATAAACCAAGTTTAAAACCAAAAAAAACGATTTGTTGAGTTCTTTGAGAACATTGTGTGCATATAATATTTTCATGTTAATGTATGTAAATATGTATGCATGTAACAGAAAATGTAAATATGGCCGAGGGCCATAAACAAGCTCATATATGTATAGATACATCAACTGTGGGTGGTGGGATTCTGAGGGAAAATGTGAGCACTGCCTGTTCTGATGAAGGCTGTAATAATATCAGGGTAATGTCTGCTCTGATGTACGCTGTTTAACATGAGAGTAATGTCTGTAATCTGTTTAATATGAGAGTAATGTCTGTAATCTGTTTAATATGGGAGTAATGTCTCCTCTGATGTGGGCTTCTTCTTAGCATTCAATTAACGTCCGCAGGCTGCTTCATGTGTGAGCGTAAGGTGTCTCCCGGCGTGGGCCTGTTTGGTATGAGAGCAACGTCTGCCTCCGAGTGTGACCCCCCTGACCCCGGTAATGGATCGGAGAAGTTGTCCTCGGAGCGCAGAGGTTTTCCATGTTTAACCGCCGCCGGGCCGGGATCAGCCAATTGAAATGCAGTATTGAGTATGTATATAACCTTACCCGTGAATCCAGGGGACCCCCGCGCCGGGTTCACTGCCGGTAATGAGCTTCCCCCCCCGTTACTACACCACAACAGACATGTTAGTGTGTGTGTGTGTGTGTGTGTGTGTGAGTGTGCATGCGTGCGTGCGGGGGTGTGTGTGTGTATGTGTTTGTAGGGTAATTGGCATGTAAAGGGTTGAGCCTGTGGTGGTGGACGAGGATTCAGGGCTGTTGGGTCAACACACTTATAATTAGCATCGCAAGGCCAGTTGATTTATTATGAATTTCCATGAGTGGCGGACCGAGGGAAAATTGCAGGTTGTCGTGCATGTTGTGCATTAGAAGTTGCAGGGCTCAGTTGCTTTTATATTAAGTGCATTGAAGAAAAATCCATATATGCGTGTGTCTTTCTGATGACGGTCTACATGGGCTGTATTGTTTGCGGGGGAGGGACAGAGCGCTACAAATTAAATGATTAATGGATGGATGCGGTAGATATCTGTCTCCTGATATCCTGATGTGTCCAGCGCAAAACTCTCACACGCTAAAATAAAAGCCAACTAGTTCATCTATCAGCAAAACCGGAGGAGTCAGCACGTGGGGTTCAGAAACAAAACGCTTGCAAAACGGGGTCGGGGCGGGGGGGGGAGGAGGAGGGGGGGGTGAGGGAGGAGGAGGGGGGGAGGGATGGAGGTGTAGGTGTGAGGGATGGAGGGGTAGCAGGGGAGGGATGGAGGAGTATGGGATGAGGGAGAAAGAAGTAAGGGGTGAGGAAGAAGTAGGGGCGGGGGGGGAGTGAGGTGGTGCAGGTGGGAGGGATGGAGGAGTAGCAGGGGAGGGATGGAGGTGTAGGTGTGAGGGAGGGGTAGGGGTGAGGGATGGAAGACTAGGGGGTGGGGTGTGTGTGTGTGTGTTTGTGTGTGTGTGTGCGTGTGTGGGGGGGGGGGGCTGGCTATCTCTGCTAATGATCTGCAGTCATTTAGAGGGGCTGGGAGCAGACAGGTCACACCGGCAGTAAGTGAATGAATATATTTTTAAGCGCAGGAGAGTGATTCACTGGCAGGGCAGGCTGCCCTCTCGGAAGACGAATGTGTGTGCATAATGCTGGGGGGAGCATTAGCAGGCAGCGACTCTCCCGGCAAAAACCCAGTCGCCTTTTAATGTACTCTTCACAGATGGATTAATGCTGTGCAGCGCGTCATGCTACGGCTGCAGAGCTGGAGCCGCCCCCCCCCCCCCCCCCCCCCCACCTGCCAGGAGCCCTGGCAGTGGTGCGTTGTTGGTGTTGGCAACGTGCCAGGGCTCCGGGGGGCTGTATGAACGTTTGTCGCCGCTAAACTCTAAAACTCTTTTTTTTTCTCGTCTTCTACTGAAGAATTTCGATAAAATCAAAAGCTGCACTAAAAAAAAAAAAGATTAGAAATAATACGGTTTTATCATTTCACACCAAAAGAAAACACACAAATACCACCAAATACAATCCCCCCCCGCCCCCCCCAGGACACTTCTAAACAGTCCAACAGTAGAGGAACGATACAAGAGACCCTCTTGCCCTCACCCGCTACCCCCCCGTCAGAACCCCACCCATGGCGGCAAAATGCCCTCCTCCATGCCACATTCGTCTTATATCCAAATATCGACACTTGTGTGCGGTGGAGCAGGGAACCCAGCGGGGTGGGTGGTGGTGGTGTAGGTGGGTGGTGGTGGGTGGTGGTGGTGGCAGAGGGATGCGGGTCTGGACGGATGCCCTCCTCATGTGAGCGAACAATGCTCTCAGTCCTGGTCACCGTTGGAGCACAGGTGAGAGTGGAGTGGGGAGCAGCTGTCAGAGGGGGCCGGTAATTGGAGTCCATTGCACCATTAGTCCTGCCCATTAGACCTGTTATGATTGCTGTCTCTCTTTCACACTGTCTCTCTCTCTCTCTCTCTCTCTCTCTCTCTCTCGCTCTCTTGCTCTCACTCTTGCTCTTGTGCTCTCTTTCTCTCTCACTCTCTGTCTACACTCCCACGGTCACTGTCTCCATTTGACCCAGAGCACCCTCACTCCTTCTACCTTTCTCTGTACCGTTCTCTCTCTCTCTAACTCCCACTTTTCTCTCTCTCTCTCTCTCTCTCTCTCTAGCTGCACTCCTAATAGTTCCTGTCTTCATTTGACCTGGAGCACTCTCTAACTCTCTCTCTCTCTGTACCTTTCTCACCTTCACTCTCGCTCTCTTTGCCTCCCACACTCTCTCCTTTCACTCTCTCTCACTCTCACCTTTCTGCTGCTCTCTCTCTCTCTCTCTCTCTCTCTCTCTTTCTCTCTCTCTCTCTCGACAGTTTGGGACATAATGCCTTGACACGGTCCCACCTTTGACAAGATGGTGACACTCGTGCGTGTTCCCATTCCCTCATGCTGTGTTTGCCCAGCGATGGCTCCCCTCCGCCCACGTCCTGAGATCTACAGTGTTCAGAGAAGGTATAAAAAGGGGGTGGAGGTGGTGGTGGGTGATAATGTACTCTGTCAACGCTGACTGCTACTGGCGTGAAGGCTTTGGGGGGAGACGGGGCGGTGGGGTAATCTGCCTGACGGAGCTGCTCCACCCCACCTCCGACCCCTTCTCCGTCCTCTCTAACCAGTGTGTGTGTGTGTGTGTGTGTGTGTGTGTGTGTGTGTGTGTGAGAGAGAGGGGGGTTTGGATCTGAGACCCTTCCGCTGACCGTGTTATGACCTCACACCTTGGGGCCATCCTGGGGAGTCACAACAGGCTCATCAACGGCCCCGCCTGCTGCCTGCCCGCCTGCCGCCCCCGTTTGGTCCACAACCTGGTTACCGGGCTGGAGGGCCCCGGGGCGGCGGCGGCGGCGGCTGCGGCGGCGGTGGAGCTCAGCGCTGCTTCATCCAACAACCCCCCCCCAGCTCCACTCCTCCCCATCCTTTGACATCCTAAAAGTCGAAAAATAATCCCAAATCAACATGGTGGAAATTGGATCTAGGCAGAGATGGAGGTTCTGTCAACCGTGCCCGCTAGGAGAGAGAGAGAGAGAGAGAGAGAGAGAGAGAGAGAGAGAGAGAGAGAGAGAGAGAGAGAGAGAGAGAGAGAGAGAGAGAGAGAGAGAGAGAGAGAGAGAGAGAGAGAGAGACTCACTCTCTCTTATTCAGTCAATCTGTAATAAATATTTCCCTGCCAGCCTTCACATTACCAAGGAGCTCTGCTTTAGCACCGCAGTTACTGTGGCAACTGCATTTCACTATTTACATGGTTGGCGGTGGGGAGGGTGAGGGGTCAGGGGAGGAGGAGGGGGATTTGGATCGCCTGAGGCATTGTTTCAGAACATGAAAGTAAGTTTTGTACAAAACTAAATGTTTCAGGCAGAAGTGGCAGCAGTAGGGGGTGGTGCCAAATTATGTAAGATGGAGACAGTGTCACAGTCACTGAGTTTGAATAGTCATAATGAATGACAGCGTGGCTATGCATGACCTGCCCGAATCCACAAACCATTGCAGATGGAAATAAGCATGCAGACCAGCAGCTGAACTGGACTCGTATGGAGGAGTATGGTAGAGTAGGGCGGTGTATTTTGGAGCAGGGTTGAGTATCCTGGAGTAGGGCAGAGTAGGTGGGGTAGTGTGAGCTATTGCAGAGTATTGTACATATAGGGTAGAATATGGTTGATATATATATATATATATATATATATATACACATATATACACGTATATATACACATATATACACGTATATATATACACATATATACACGTATATATATACACGTATATATATACATATAAATACTTACACATACATTAGTGCTGTCAGATAAACATGTTATTAATGGCATTAACGCAAACCCGTTTTAACGGCGTAAATTTTTTAATCGCAAGATTAACGTTGATTTATTATTTTTTTCTTTCTTTATTATTATTATTTTTTTGGCCATTTATTGATGGACAGTGTTACGTTGTCTGGGAGATTATTTGCTCTAAGTGTGAATGACTGCTCGAAGTGAGAATGTTAGTGTGAAATTGAACACTACAGTATATGGCAATGTTGTTTTCAATAAAAAAACATTTGCACAAAGCAAGCCGGTCCACTTTTCCATGTTGATAAGAGCATTAAAATGAGAAAAAAAATAATGGGACAAAAAGAAATCAAGGGACATTTAGAATAAATAAAAATGTGCGATTAATTGTGATTAATCACAAGTTAACTATGACATTAATGCGATTAATCGCGATTAAATATTTAATCATTTGACAGCACTAATATATATATAAATACATATTTATAATTATATATATATATATATATATATCGTTTTGTGCATATTATGTAGCTATTAATATTTTGTTGCTACAACCAAAGCCCACACAGTTCTAAAGGAACTCCTTTAATTATTCATATTTTCAACAAGTCCTGGTAGACTCTAGAGGACAAATATTCTGTGTGCCTTTCACCTTGGAAGGGTTTTACACCAAAAAGAGACAAAAATCCAATCTCCCAGCAATTAATTGCAGGGATGGCAACTCTGCGCGGTGATTAAAAGTACCCCAAAAACTGAAGCGCAGCCTCTCTCAATATCCACACATATTGATCTTACATAAAGATGCCAGAGAATATTCATAGTGTCAAGGAAAATACATGATTTCACTTAAAAGTTAAAGGGAGGAAAAATAAACAGACAAAAAAAAGAACCCAGCCTTATAGTGTTTGCCATAAACTCATCTTGATCTAATACATTCTGATCCATTGGTGATCAATGATTCCCAGCCAGAGCCTCATGAATTCCAAGGCCTTTAAGTCACTCTATATTAGATGTACATCTTTTTTTAAGTGAATACGCAATGGTATCGATGTTTTCCACAAGCCGAGCTGCAGACGAAACCACAACATTTGTCAACAGTAATCTGAAGTCATGTGTAGTACCACCACACAAATACATACCAAGGAGATCAAGTCTACAACATGATGCAGCCTTCAGCCTGCACCATGTCCATGTTGTATCTCCCTGCGTTCCGCTGCCGATCTCACAGCTTGCTCTGGTTGGTTGGTGGTGTTCATGTGTTTCAAACCCTCGGGGCTCATCATGCCTAACCTGCAGCAGAGCACCCCAACTCTCTCTCATACGCCTTCTTTCTCCCTCTCTCTTTCTCTCCCCCCCCTCTCTCTCTTGCACGGTGTGAACAATCTCTCATGCCATCTTGTTAATTCCTCTAAGTATTAACACGTTTTCTGGGGGGGGGGGGGGGAGCTTGTGCACCAAAACGTTTGTGCTGGAATAACTGTGTTTCCTCTAAGTCACATTTGCAAAAACAACATATTTGCATGCATGGGTTCATGTGACTGATGCAAGGGCACCCACAAATACAGCACTCAAAGACAAACACACAATATACTCAGACGTAGTCACACGCACACGCACACTCACCACTCACTCACAGTTTTGTGGGCTCTTGAATTATAGATTTCTGAATTGCCAGGATATCTTCTGGTACATTCAGCAGTCCACACAAATGGGGCAAGAAGTCAGATGATTGGTTATCAGCAAAGGTTCTCTGATTCCTGCCCCGCCTGCTTACCTTCTCGTCACACAGAACCCGCTCTCTCAGGTACTTATTTTCCTCTGCTCTTGTAAGAGAACATCAAAAATATCGGATTGTACAATCCAAGATTTGAGGAAATGGTTCTCCATCTCAATGGGATGAAGTTCGGGGGATGATGTGGTTGGCTGTATGAAATCATTGAAGCTTCTTCCCGAGATACACTGCCTCTTCCTCCTCTTCCTCCTCCACTCCACACTCTCTGCCTGTGGGGCCTGCATGAGAATAACAAATAGTGTTCATTCAGCAGTAACACTGGAAGCTGCTCTTGAGCAACAAAAGGTAAGGGCGTAACCGAAAAAAAACTGCAGCAAACAGAAAATCTAATATGAAACACATGCGCTCCTTAATGACGATGGCAACACGTTTTGATTTTCAAAGGGATGCAGATATCAGCACTTTCCAATGCAGCTGACCAGGTCCTTCTGCCATCGGGTCCGTATCTTTCATCTCAAGCACTAGCCCCCAAGAAAGAACTGATAGAAGGCAGCTCGATATTGAAATGCTTTCAGGCCAGACAAGTTCATGCTTTTATTCAAATCAGATATGAATATTGATAAGCCGGCTCCACCCCCCCCACCGCCGCCCCTCACTCCACCCGTCAAGCAGCCACAGTGCGGTCTGGGGGAGGAGGAAGAGGAGGATGAGGAGGAAGAGGCGCAGGGGGGATGGGGGGGGGGGGGGGGGGGTGGGAGGGCCGTGGCGGTGGGAGTAATGGACACCCATTCACCCCTGTCTGCTCTGTGATCCATCATCGCTTCGTCCGACGCCTGTTTGTGGAGAGGCAGTGGATACTGAAGGGGCTTCTTCTTAAAAAACCCACCTCCACAACCGCCGCCACGCTAAATTACCATTTTGAATGAAGACCTCCGGTTCACGCACGTACAACCATTTGTGTCCATGGCAACCGTCCCTACGAGGTACCGAGCTCGATGAGCGAGGCGCGAATGAGGCTAACTTTGGAGAAAAAAAAAAAAAAAAGTTTGACGAAAGATATCAAAATAGACTAACGAAATAGCTTTTTTTTTGGAGTAGCACTCGTGAGATAATTTGTACTTCTCGAGGAAATGATCGGATGGTCTCGCTCCACAAATTGGCATGTAAAAATGTAATGCTTTTCTGTGTTTCTGTCAAGCTGCGGTGGAGACACTCGCCCCTTTAAGGGCTGCCTTAGGGGAGCGCGCCAAGTGTCGCCACAGCTCAGCGAATAACTACACAATTTAAAGTTTTATTCCTCTGTTTCAAAATTCCCCTCTGAGTTTTTTTTTTTTTTGAAGAGAACCAAAAAGAAAGCCGGTTTAAAAAAATTTCATTTACATATTTGAGAAAACATGGTTCTTGGTTCACTTTGAGTGATTTGAACACTAACCTTCTGGAAGGTTTTTTTTGCATATTACATTGTCAGGGATATCTATTTCCAATGCGTTGTGCGTTTCTGCGCGGGGGGGGTCGGGTGAGCGGGTGTGCGTCATGTGTAGCTAAAGGTTTACATAACAGCCACCATCCAAATACACATAATAGCAGACGGCCTATCTTTATTCATCCATTTACTTTATAAATAATTATATTTAAACCAAAGGTCAGGGCCATTCTGATCTGAGCTGATGAATACCGATTCAGCATGTGAGGCAGGTTTGCAAGGGAAACAGAACAGACTCAGATCAAATTAGAGGGATCTGACACATAACCCGTAGCTTTGTCTGTTTGTACAAAACAATGACATTATGTTTAACCTCATCAGAGGCATAAACAGCAGCCACGTTGATCTTTAAATCCAAGGATTGAATAGAGAATGATGTCTTAGTAGGTACATGTTTCACTCTGCTTTTATTTATTTTTTACATACTTAACATCCCGCACCCATATTTTCTTCATTCACATTCTCTTGGTTACAGCTACTGCAGCATTAGATATGTATGTGTATGTACTCTCTCTCTTTCAATGTCACCCTCTCTATCACTCTCTCCCTCTACACCCAATCTCTGTGACTCTTTTGTTGTCTTTATCATTCTCTTTCCATCTCCCCAATGTCTCTCTGTTTCTCACTCTCTTTCTCTGTCCCTTCCTCCCCACCCCCCTCCCCCTCTTTCTCCATCTAAATTTCTCTCCTCCTCGATCTTTCCCTGTCCCTGCCCCTCTCTCCCACTCCTCCCCCCCCCTCCCCCAGCAGTAAGTAAGTATGGTTAACGTTAGGGTGAATGTACGAGGAAACGTTCACCTAATAAAACTCACCTAACCGCTGCTGCAGCAGAACATGTGTATTGTAGCATATCATGTGTTTTCCATAGCAGCAACTAAGAAATAATAGACTAGCTGAATTCCGTAATTGAGAAATCAATTAGAATTCCCTAGAACCGGATCATGAATCTTTAAAACGAAGAATAAAGAAAGGGTCTAAAGGTGCCGGGTTTGTGACGGACAGGCGTTTATTCTCTGCGTCTGGCGCGGCTTTGGGTTTCCAGTCTGCTTCCAGATCAAACGCGTCTGTACACACAGACACACTGGAGACCAACTGTTCAGGTCGGGTGGAGGGGTGGAGGGGTGGGGGGGGCAGTTTCATTTACCTGATGGAGGGGAGGAGGGGTGTGTGGGAAGGGGTAAGGGGTGGGGTCCCAGTCCACTACACCTGGGAGACGGAGAGTCGAAGGGTCATTCATTTTGGATCACATGTTGTTAATAAAGGTTCCTCTCTTTTTTTTGCTGTTATCTAATTTGGGAGGCATAATGTCCAACATTAATATCAATACACTCGCTATTGATTTCTCCCTCGGCTGCCACGTGCTGAGAGAGAGAGAGAGAGAGATGGAGAGAGAGAGAGAGAGAGAGAGAGAGAGAGAGAGAGAGAGAGAGAGAGAGAGAGAGAGAGAGAGAGAGAGAGAGAGCAGTGAGATTCAATTGCACTGAATTTAATGTGGTGGTTTTGTGTCGGCGTAGATATCCTGAAACCCAAACTTGTCTGAAGCTCTGTTCAATAGCCTCTCCCGACCCCGTTCTCTGATTTCCCTTCCCTCCAAGGGAGATGCATTACTCTGTAGGAAAGCCAGGAAAGCTCTCTGTCTCTCTCTCTCTCTCTCTTTCTCTCTCTCTCTCTCCATCTCTCTCTCTCCCTCTCTGTCTCTCACTCTCTCTCTCTCTCTCTTTCAATCTCTCTCGCTCTCTCTCTCTCTCACGCTCTCTCTTCCTCTCTCTCTCCATCTCTCTCTCCCTCTCTCTCTCCATCTCTCTCTCTCCCTCCCTCTCTCCATCTCTGTCTCTCACTCTCTCTCTCTCTCTCCATCTCTTTCAATCTCTCTCTCTCTCTCTCTCTCTCCATCTCTCTCTCTCTCTCTCTCTCTCTCTCTCTCTCCCTCTCTCCCTCCCTCCCCATTCCTCGGTCTCTCCCTCCCAGTTCCTCTTACATCTTCCACCCACAGCACCACAGAGGGCCCCTCTGTGGGGTCAGAAGTGCGCTGTTTCTATGGAGCGGAGGGAAGCGAGGGCACCTGAGTGGGAGTTTGAATTTCAATGTAACTCACCCTTTGTTCACCCCCCCCCCCCCTCCCCTCCCAGTGCGGTGAGGGGTTGTCCATTATGCGAAGGTCAGAGGGTACTTGTTTGAGTGTTTTGATAGAACAATCGTGTCTTCGGCTGGGAGTATTCCATTTCAGTGTTTTTTTTTTGTGGTTTCACTGGTATACTCGAGTCAATGACTTCTCTCTGCGAGCGATTGGAACGTCGTTGTATCTGCTGTTGTTGACGTGTCGACGCTGCTGCTGCTGCCGCTGCCGCTCGCAGCGAGGCGCACAGCAAGCGACTACGACGGTGACTACGTTGTCGTCGTCGTCGTGCGGGGGGGGGAGAATTTGAAGGGGGAAAAAAAAAAAAAAGCGAGATCTCCGTTTCGGGGGGGTATTGTCGAAGGGGAAAGTCGTGTCGCTCCCCGTGTGTGTGTGTGAGTTGATGAACTCACGCTAACAAAGTGAGTCCTAGTGTATACCGCAGTACTCTCCTCCGTTAATGGGACGCGATCATAATTAATGGAGGTGATCCGCGGACAAATATCACGGAACAGATGTTTACTCACCCTAAGTCAATAAACGGCAGGAACCATCTATATTATGCGCCCTATAGGGGGGGAAGCCGGGACCATTCGTCTGGGTCAATTGACAGCTGATTGAATTGATTACCTTATTATAAGGACGCCAGGTTATTGTTGTCATAACTCACTGGCCATTAGCGATATTCTGTACTGTGAGGGGGAACGAGGGTAAACATGATCGGGGCCTAATCACATATTCATCTCGTATATTTGATTAGGTCAGTCGTATAGATAGAGAGGCAGCGCCCGGGAAAGGCAGTGGGTATCAGTTGCACGATATGAAAATGATTTCTGCGGACACCCCTGGGTGGTCTCAGTCTGGCGTTAACGTGGCCGACTGATTGGATATCATCAATCACGGCTTAACAGCTCTGGCCAGGATCAGCTCCTCGTTCATTACCCAACAAGCACACCCACCGTCGCTCGCTGGGTAGGCGATGAAGAGATGGGGCCACGCTAATGGTTCTTGTTTTAATTTTTAAACCATATTAGCGTTTGCGTTTTTTTTAATGTGCAAAACCCGCGGTGCCTCACGCTACTCAACGACTCCCTGGTAAGGTCAGCGTGCGGGAAATGAAAGGCCAAACCTGGCGGAGGCTGTGTATCTAACAAGAATGAATAAAATATGACATTTTTAACTCTTGCGTGAACCTCCCACCTCCCAGCAAGATAATCGGCTAGCGTACAAACCCCCTATGGAGAACTCCAACCCCATGCCACCTGCAGGGAGTGTAGAAGTTAAAAAGTGTTGGCATTTTCCGGAAGCACATCTGAGAGTTCATTCGGAAAGTGAATTTGACACGGGGAGTCTGTTGGTGAACATTTGGCACCATAACATAGCAATCTTCGGTTGTCTCACTGGCTCACGTTGCTCACGATGGTTAGCGTGATCCGTCAAACGCGGAGTTAGTTTGATCTGTCAAATGTGAAGTGAGCGATGCTGCTTTCACCTAAAGGCAGGCAGGTTGGTGTGAAATAATACACTATGCATCCTTAGGCAAGACCTTAACCTGCTCCTATGGGCGAAATTGACCACAGGGTTAAAGGTAGTATAAGCAGTGTGCGAAATACGGGGGAGTCCGGGGGCCCCCCCCCCCCCGATTAACCCATGAGACCCCCTGAAAGCCTCAAAAGCAAAATTTGAAGGTCTCAAATTTCGTCCAAAAAAAATAAATATATTTATTGTCACTAATGGTCATTTAAATGTGTTTAAGCTCACCATGTCCAGTATTCAGAATTTGAAACATTTATTCACAAATATGTTCTATTTTTTGCCATGTGGAGCCAGCCAGTCCTGTGCACGTATGCAAATTAGCGATGTGCGCCAAACAGAAGCACTTTGCACCTGGCGCAAAGCTGATTTTCCCCCCGCAGCAACCAGGCACCACTACACCACTACACACAGCAGGGGCGTGTTCTGGCACAAATTATACTTGTGCTATTTTAGTGATCTAAAAAATGCGCCAATGCAATTGCGCCACCTGACCGAAAAATACTTGGTCTATAGCGGATTAGCGCAGTTGTTGTTGCTATTTTGACGTGCCATGGCAGGTCGGAACTACAACATAGCCTACGCTTATAGCCTAGGCTATACACGCACAAACATGCAAACTATTAACCTGATTTAAATATTATGATGTCAAACATTATTCATACGTGTGAAACGGCATAGAAATAGCGTGTGGATTTTGGAAACATTTTTTTCCATAGGGCTGCATGAATGAATATGATTGAAGTATAGTAGGCTATGCATGCGTTAAAATAATAATAACAATAATACATTCAAGCAAAGTATATCCAGGCTTCAAAACAAAATCTAGTTTTAGGGTAAATGATTGGTTAAATGATTTGGGAAAGAACAGCTGATACAGCGGTAAGTTGTACTTTTAAATCAATGCATCTGCAAACACATATGTTCTTGACCCAGACATCGTGTACAAGCCCATTACTTTTAGGATTGATGAGTATTTGATTGTGAGAAAATATAGTTTTACCGCAAGTGAGTGTTTAAAAGAATGAATGAATGCGGGTGATGCTTGGTGCGCGTGTGTGTGTGCGCACCCATCTGTCTAACACAGGGGATGGGAGATGCCACTCTCATTGGTTTATTGCATGTTACGCCCAAAACACACCTACAGGTTTCAGCCCAACCCATTTTAGATTTGCGCTGGGCACAAAGCTCATTTATCTCGCTGTCATAATAGCAACAGCGCCATAGAACCACCCACAAAGTACTTTGACTTTGCGCCTTGACGTCTGCGTTTTAGACCGTCTAACTAGGGCCCGAAAGACGTAAATGTTGAGAAATCACACTAAAAATGGCTAGCAAGCGAAAGCTAAACCGAAAGTGTTTCACTCACACACTTTGGTTCACATCCAAAAATTTTCTGCAGAAATGAACGTTGTTAAAATTATCTATGATAATACTGGGGTTGACTAATGTAGCCCCATTATCGCACACGGCCACTTTGAAGGTTTTTTGTCACGCTGGTGAGTATTCCATGCTGAAATGGACACATGTACTACAGTGTTTTATATTGATAAGTAAGGTGTACAGAGCCCATTTTTTGGCATACTTGTAGTTTGAATACCTTTGTTATATGTATAAGCATTGTCTTGCCTAATGCAATAAGCGTGGGAAAAGAACAGCGAAGACTACATTGTGGGTGGGTAAACCTCTCTATATCTGGCTCCTAAAAGGAAGAGATTTATGATGGCCACAAAGAAGAAAGGACCACCCCTTCATTCTACTTTCTCATTTGCACTTATTACTGACTTATATGTCAAGGTTACTTAACAGCACATGTTAATCACATGTGGTGGTATTGTTGTCAGTTTGTTGAAGGTATGCTTAATTGTCTAGTCTAATTGAGTTGAAAGGGATTTTCATTGTGCTCATCCAAGTCACATCTTTATGTGATTTACTTATATATATATTTGCTAACTGATATAACTGATATATGTGGTATAGGCAATTGTTGTCTTGTTGATAATACTTTATGTTCAGACAATTTCATCTCATAAGTACATGTGGGTTATTGTGTGGGTTTTATATATATTTAGTTAAATTAATAAGTTCTCAAATGGATTTAAATCACAGATTATCTCACAGTCTTATCTGATATAACTGTAATGTTTAAGATGTCAATTCTGTATGTGCTTATCTACTGGGGCTCCTCAGTTCCTTGCAAACCAACTCAGGTTTTGTTGTTGTTGTCTTGTTTATGAGCAACAATCAAGTCTTTATCTATCTGACTTCGGCTGTCTCGACCTCTCTTATTTTGTTGAAGCCTTGTGATTATCTCACTTAACGACATGTAGTTTGAGGGATGGGATGGGATCGGTGGATGGGATCGTGTGCTCAACTTCTACAGATAATTTTTGGAATAAGCCCTTCTCAGCCCACGCTGGTTGCTTCTTTTGGGGGTGGGTGGGGTATGAAGGGGGGGGGGGGGGGGGGGGGGGTGGCTTCCCATGCGCACTGAGATCTGAAATCAGGTTCAAATGTCAAAACTTCCACTCCCTGATCCTCAAACAAATGAAGAGACGGGGCTAAGAATAGGCGAGGACGCCTCGCTATCCCCTCCGCATCCATCACCGGCAGGATGAAGAGACGGGGATGAGCTTTTCTGTCCGTATCGCAACAACACGCTCGCTCCGCTGACTGCGTTCTCTCAAATTGAGACCTGGCTGCCGCAGAAGCCCCGCACGCTGTCAAGTGTGCTCGGCGCTGATTCCTCCGACGACCCCCCCGAGCCTGCTCCTCCCACCACCCACCACCCCCCCCGCCCCCACCCCCACCTCCTCCTCCATTTCACACCCCACAGGTCAGGATGTGAGTGTGAGTGTGTCTGTGTGTGTGTGTGTGTGTGTGTGTGTGTGTGGATGTGTTTTATGTGTGTGTGTGTGTGTGTGTGTGTGTGTGTGTGTGTGTGTGTGCTTGAGCGAGTATAAAAACAGTATGTGTGTGCTTGCATGTGTGAGTTCTAAGGTGTGTGCACGTGTGTGTGTGTGTGTGTATGTGTGTGTGTGATTATGCTGTATTTTATATATATATATACTGTACCGTTTATATACATTTAGTATAAATCCTACCTTGTGTGTGTGTGAGTGTGTGTGGCATGTGTGCATGTATAATACATTGTATGCATATAGTATACTTTACTATACATATAAGGTGTGTGTGTGTGTGTCTGCGTCGGACATGTCTGCGAGCATGCGTGGTATGTGTGTGTGTATGCGCGTGCGTGCGTGCTTGTGTGTGTGTGTGTGAGTTGTGTGTTGTTTTAGTACGGTGTGTGAGGAAGCGAGAGGCAGCTGAAGTGCGTTCGGGGGGGGGGGGGGGGCAGAGGCTGACGAGTCTCTCTGCCTGTGGTGTTGTCAGGTTCGACAGCCTGTCCCTACCTCACCTTGCTAGAAACACGCATGCTATCAGCCCTTACCGTCAGTGGGCGTGCGTGCGTGCGTGCGTGTTTTGTCTGTGTTAGTTAATGTGTATTATATGTGTGTGTGTGTGTGTGTGTGTGTGTGTGTGTGTGTGTGTGTGTGTGTGTGTGTGTGTGTGCGTGCTTTCATTTGTAGGTATACGTGTGTGTGGCATGGCTGCATGTGTGTCTCTGTATATGTGTGGCTGTGTCTGTGTGTGCTTGCATTTGTAAGTTTATATGAATATATAATTGTGTATATATATATATATATGATGAAAATACAAGCAAACGCAGACACACATACAAATATGTGTTTGTGTGCTTGTGTGTACTGTAAATGCGGTGCCTATGTGCCTGTGTGTGTGTGTGTGTGCCGCTGACACTACGATTTGTATGCATATACATGGACTGTCCTTGGACATAACTTAAGGATCAATGCAATGTCTGAATTGAATTCAACACGTCTGTTTCCTCCCAGCATCTCCTTCCCCTTGTGACAGAGCAGGATCAAATGGGAGCTGAATGCATCACCAAACCAAACCCAACGTCCGGCCCCACACACCTTCGGTGACTTGCTGTGGCACACTGCACCTACGTGTTTATTAGTATTATTTCATGGCAGTAAAACTAAAAAGCAATCCTTGCTGTGATGGAGTTGAGAGAGGAGCTTCCACCCACCCACCCACTAGTGGGTGAATATCCCACCCACTGTTATGTATTGATCACTCTTCATCACGCGAGCGCACTATGGAAATGCCATTTCTACGGAACATTCACATTATCTGGGTTATTAGCTGACTGCTGCAGCAGTACATATGTACTGTATGTCATTTAGACATAAAAGAATTAAGCAATAGATCACGACAGGCTGTGGTAGGCTGTGGCACCACAGTTAAGGGGGTCGCCGTCCCTCCGCTGCACGTCGGGACGGACAACGGCCCTTAACTGTGGTGAGCACATTTCACTGACTGAAGTGAAGTGATCAATTGCTTTTATAAAACGGTTATGTAAGTATGGCGAAATGAATGTCATATACACCCTCAATTTTGAAAAAGCGAGAAAGTCGGAAAAGCATTTTTTTTTTACGAATACAAAAAAGTAGTCCCTCCTGGCTGCCTGCAAAGTGTACGGCGGTTGCTATGCAACACACTGTAGCGTCCTTCAGAGAGAAGCCTAGAGACGGTAGCTCGGTTTGCCGGCAATTTAGCCTACTATCGAGTTCACTCACCGTGTGCCTATTGATATGACATTTCCACCCTCTCCAGCAATCAACATGTTTTAGGCTTCAGTGAACTATGCTATTGCTTTTATATATAAATAAACAACAGTTTGAATTAGGCGCGGAGTGATACTGAACTCTGTAAACTGAACGGGCGTGTCATAGCTGTGTGTATACGCTCAATATACAACAGTTGGGAACCAAATCAGATCGCTTGATTTAAGCCACCCGTTTTATAAATGCCTTATTAATCCCAGGAGAGAAATGCATGTGTAACAAAAGACTTTACAGAGCAATCCAAGTGAAACATGAGAAGATTCAAAATAAACTAAAAGTATAAGAATACGTTAGTTAAAAAACGTCCAAACTCCTTAACCAGTAGACCACGGATGCCCCAGCTGTCCATTTATTCATATAACACACGTATACAAACATTCATATATGTATACCATCCCCCAAGCAGAACCCCCCCCCCCACACACAGTCCGTCGCCCAGCCCAGCCACTCCCCTGGTCCTCCAGCCCGTCCCCCTCCCCTCGTCCCCCTCCCCTCGTCCCCCCTCCCCTGGTCCCCCTCCCCTCGTCCTCCTCCCCTCGTCCCCCAGCATGTCCCCCGCCCCCTGGTCAGCCCGTCCCCTCCCTTGGTGGCTGTCTGAGGGGCCAGCTAATCCAAGCCGACAGTCGGCCAGGCGGTGTCACCGGATCACTGCAGTGAGCAGATCCTGTCTCCTCTCATTTCCCCCCCTCTCCCCCCCCCCCCCCTCTCTCTTCTCTCTCCCCCCCCCCCCCCTCCCCCCTCCCCACCTCCCCCTGACCTGAGACCTAACCCCACCCCTCCAGCCGCTACCCCTCCACACATTGCCTTCCCTTCCTCCCCATCCCCGTCCCCCTCCCCCAGCCTCCCTCTCTGTCTGTTCGGGGAGTATCATGTCAACACTGGGAGGCTTGCGTTCCTTGGCAGGCGTGATGTTTTATGCTGAATTAAAGTGTGTGTGTGTGTGTGTGTGTGTGTGTGTGTGTGTGTGTGTGTGTGTGTGTGTGTGTGTGTGTGTGTGTGTGTGTGTGTGTGTGTGTGTG
>NC_140272.1:18923644-18953644 GCF_964030765.1 Micromesistius poutassou
AAAAAAGGGCCCCCCCAAAAAGGCCCCCCGCCCCCCCAAAAAAAAACAACAACAACCTCACAGGCTATATGAAGGACTGAGAATAACAGGGTCTTTAATACAAATAAGTAATAATACTTAATAATAATAACACTGAAATACAGCACTCAATCACCCTAACTAATACACCCTAACTCAATCACCTACTAATGATAATGCAGAAAATGACATGACTTGAAGAAGAAGAGCATAACATGATTACCATTGTCATACCATTACCATCATTATTACCGTTATCATTATTATTTTAATGCCCACTAGAAGCAGTGGTATTTATGTTCTACTCATGCAAGATCTCTGCCTGCCCTATGTGCCCCCTGGTCCACATTTTCCTCCTGTCTGGAGGCTTGTGGCTGGTCCTCATCTTAAATGTAATGTAATTATGAAAAAAATTCCATTAGTAGGCTAAAATACGAGTCTGATTAATTAATCAATTAGCCTACACAGTGTCATCTTTATCCCAATGCAAAGTCTCTGTCTCACCTGCTGGTTGGCTTTTTTTCGTAGCCAACCCTGCAGTGATCCCATTTGCTGCCTCCTTGAGTTGTCTCTCTCTCTCTCTCTCTCTCTCTCCTGAATCCGCCTCTTTTCGGTGGGCATTTCGGCTTCATTTAACAATAACAAACAATACCCAAAATAGTGATAAGATTTAGGCATTTAACCATTTTTGAATGAAAGAATTCATGTGATACATTACTTCCATCACTGTACATCTCGACTCAAACTCACCTTTTTTCCGACAACGTCAAGGCAGTCGTCTCAGAAGAAAACCGCGACAGTCTCTTTAGTCTCGGCACTAGGCAGGCAATATCACGCAGGCTCAGGTGCCGGTCGCGTGTAGCGCTGCAGCTACGTAAACAGTTTGCCCCCCCCCCTACTGACTTTTACTCTCTCACTCTTGCGATTTATTTTTTTTGTCTAGGCCTACATGAAATTCTGCATCCATTGTACGATTAAATTTTTTATTATTTTTTTTCAACGTGAGTCGAGGTGGGCATATGGTGGGCAGTTGCCCGGGCAACCTGAGCAACCCCCCCCCCCCCGTGCACGTCACCTGCTCCCATCATCCGCTAGCCACCTGCATTGCTCCTCCTGCGTTCCAGCCCCACCCCTTCAACCCTTGATCGGGATTAGAACTAAATGGGAAATCCATTGTTTCCTTCGTTTGCCCGAGTCAAAGAGTAACGGAGCTAATCTTTCCCGCTCCTGTCTGTCGAAGAGCCTGCGAGATTAGGGCCCCTTCTGTGGTTGGCAGAGATGGAGTCACACAAGCTTTAAAATGTCACTGCATCTTAAATGACAGCCCGAGCTGACATTCGGCAAGCAAGCGTTTCTCGTAGGAAATCCTTGTATTTTTTGGGGGATTTTTTTTTTCCTTTTTCAAACCGTGCTTTATTCTTTCCTTCTTCCAAAACATGCCATGATGTTGTGTGGCTCTGCTGTCGCGGGCTCTGCTGGGATGTATTCTAAGTAACGATTTATCGGGCTCCATGCTCCATGCTATCGGGATCCCTCACAGGTATTTTTACTCTGGGTCGTCCTACTGCAATCAAGTGTGCGATCGTTCGGGCCCGGTATTATGTTTGTCATATTATATAATGATACGCTAGAAATTAACTGAGTGACACAAGAACGCAGGTGCAGAAGGCGTTGGTATCTACACCCCGTCCACCGCGGTGGAGCCGGGTGTTGAACCAAACGCACCCTGGTTGAACTACTTAACAGACTGATGGGCTGCACCTGTTGTTTATGAATATTTGAGTGCGCTTATGTTGCTGAATCGTTTCTTATAAAGCTGGCAAATCACTCCAGTTGCATTACATTACAGATTTTTTTTTATTTTCCGAATCGGGGTCTACATATTGAACGCACTCTTGTGTAAGAGTCTTGTGTTTTTTTTTGTGCTTCTAATGAATAGAAGAGTGTAAAATTGGCCTACTTGTGTTTTTCTGCACTTGGCTCCACTTCCTTGGCTCCGTCACACGTTCGTTGTGGACTCATTTGCACTCATTTCTGCAGAGAAAGGACGGATGAGGACAACACTCAGGTGGGAAGGGGAGAATGTTTTTTTTTTTTTGGGGGGGGGGGGGGGGGGGGTTCTCCTTGCACAAGGAGATGTTGAACCAGAAACGTTCAGACATGTGGAAGAATTTGTACGTTGGACGTTGGATGTCTTGCCTGGTGCAGATCATGATCAGTAGTGCTTTGTGGCATTGGGGAAGGAGACGTTTTACTTTTTTCCTCCCCTAAAACTTACACTAGTTAGTTTTGGAGAAAAAAAATCACTGGAACAGGAAATCAGAGCTCACATCGCGCCTTAGTATGTCTCCCTTTGGACAACTCAAATACTTCAAAGAAAATGATTTCTCCATCCAAAGCAATTCTTATTGTGTTGAGGCGTAACACGCAGGATTGAATTTTTGTCGTCTGTTAGTATCTGACAGCATAGCAATTTTCCTTCTCATTTATGTGCAGAAATTTGCTTCGCCCCCGAAACAGTAACCATGCCAACACAGCAGTTGCGCCTAATGGATTTTACTGCTCTATTATTGCTGAACACACAAATAGTTATGGCAACAAACAAGGCTTTTTCTTTCCCTATGCCTCGCAAGGAGGCTCCCTCCAGCTTCATGAGTGGCGGCAGCCTATAGCTCCGCATGTCCGTGGTTAGAATGGGTCTTTTCATGGGGCGGCTTATGGTTACACTGGGATATTGGCAGCAAGGTTTCAGACAAGTAAGTCCGTTGTTGTGTGATGGAGTGTGGCTTTGGAAAGCCCAGGCCTTAAGTGTTTAACTGCTGTGTGTTGTTAGGCTATACTCCATCACTGTGAGTGAGAACTCAACGGTTAAAGAACTCTACATCCTTTTTCCCGATTTGAGTCGGCATGCTGTTCTTATCGAATGGTATTCCAGAGCAGATAACGCCGACCATCTTAACATGCCACGGACATGGTGACTATGTGATAACCGAATACGAAAAGACAAAGTACAAAGCAAATCAACTCCACATGTATAAAACATTGTTCCTCAGTTGATTGACAACATATTTTAAGGCTTCTCGAGTCCCCGTTCCCGAAACATTATGCTTTGGGTTGACAGTGGGTGTGAAACGCTGCTGAGCTGAACTCTTTAGAGGGAGGGAGTCCGAAGTGGCCAATTTTCCCTCCCTCCCTCCCTCCCTCCCTCCTTACCTCCCTCCCTCCCACCATACCTCTCCCCCCTTCACACCTCTCCTCCCTCCACACTTCTCCTCCAGTGGGTTTGGAGAGTCTAGTCATTCCTGTGGTTCTAGCGCCTTGTCCCTGCCCCCAGAAGGCTGCTCGGCCCATCCCTCACAGACCACCGCCACCACCACCGCCGCCACCACCACCGCCGCCGCCGCAACCACAGTGTCCTCATCTAGCTCTGTCACCCGTACTCGCCGCAGGCAGGACAGAGATTTATTCATAGCAGAGAGCCCAAGTATATACTATGGGTTGTCCGACCATGGTGCAACTCACTGTCAGAGCTGGTATTTAGCACAGACAGGTACTAGCTAAAGCAGGGGGTTTTTTCCGCAAGAAAAAAAAGATGATCACATTTCTAAATGTTAAACAGCGGCCTTTGATAAATTGATGGTGCCATTAGATGGTGGATGGTGGAAACTCAACTCGGGATGTTTTATATGAGTCATGAGCATCAGATGAGTTATACAATAAACAACTTCCCACCAGTGTGTCACATATAGGAGGTGAATTATTTAGCTTGAGTTATGAGTTGTCTTTAATTGAATGTGATTACCATCGCGTTCCTTCCTTATACAGACTGTCTTGGACATTGAGTAAGAATAAGTATAGACTGAGTGAGAGAGCATGTAAGTTCACAAGTCACTTGAGACACACTGCATACAAAAATAGAAGGCAATTAGGAGCCATTCACCTTCTTCCTGCGATAACATGTACACCTACTCCTGACTGATAACCTTACCATCCTGATCCTTTATAAATTGACTCTTTTCCAGCTAATATACTTTTTTTTATCTCAAGGTCATGAGGGATGCATTATCAGTTAATGAGAAATACCAAAATGGCTGCTTTGATAGGCGCAGTGCAGAGAGTACACTGGCACACCCAGAGACGCCCACACATGACCTTTGCCAAGTGTTTTCTCTCACCCGCGATGAGGTGTCCGGCGGTGATAAGAGTAATGGCGTTGGAGCTATAGCCCAGGGGGAGGAACCGCTCTTGTTTTTCCTAGATGTTGATAATGGAGCCAAGAAGGCCGGCACTCTTCTTAACTCTGGGCCCCACATCTATAGCCGTCAATAACGACGATAAGGCCTAGTGCAGGCTATTTCCGCACGATAGCAACCCCGTAGATGCCTTTGATGACTTCCCGTTGAGGCACGTGGGCGTGAAAAGTGAAGAAAAGGAGAATTCCAGAGCAACACAAATGAAGAACCAATCAACATGTGGTTCTTAACAGCTGTAGGTAAGGGAACTTTCATACAGGATAAAGTTTAATTTTGGTCAAAGTAACTGCAGCTTCGCTGAGTGAACCTTCCCTGAACCTTCCCGCTCTTGTCTGGTTGTTGAGGAAAAATGCATCAATATTGGTATTGGTATGTATAGGCTTACACAAAATACCACCAATAAATCTGTTTTTTTGTCACCGGTCCTTTTCTTATTTAAAGAGTCCTTTTCTAGACTTAAAAGAGAATCTCTGAATTTGTTAATATAATAAGGGTTTCTGTTAGATGTAAACATCTGCTGGCATGTTAAATAATGTTGCACTGCACAATGTGTGCACCATCTGGCACCTAATTACTAAACGTCTGAGATGCAACCATGAGATCTTCAGTATCAGTATCTTAGCTATAGTGGTTTCCTTTTTCCTATCTGATGAATTGACCAAAAGCCAAACTGCTTTATCCATTCATGGGATCCAGTCCAATAGACACTTTGCCTCATATCAGAGTTGTAGACTCTCAGAGTTATCCTGCTGCTCTGGTCAAAAGAGTTCATCCATCCTTGCAATAAAGTCTTTGTGATTCGCTTCTCAAACATCAGATTGCGAGGCAGGCGTCAGCCCCAGTTGATGGTTGAATTGACGAACGATTCTTTGTTTATGCTTTGCTAGTCCATGTGTATGCCTACTTATGCAGCGACTAACAAAAATATGTGTTTACTTCCCCTGCATTAGGATCACTTAGCCTCGATGTATTCGGGAAAAGTGTGACAGGCGTATGCATCTTAGCAAACGCATTGTACATCAAGAAAATAAAAAAAAGGAAGCTGTCAGAGAATGTAGTCCCTTTAACGCACTAATGGCTCTTTGATGTAACCTGTTTTTTGTGGGTTTTTTTTACATGAACAGTCCTATTTAATAAAAGCACCATTGAATTCCATTGATGTACTTAATTATTAAATTTCACTTTAATTTTAGGTTGGAGTTTGACTTGAAGCACTAAAAGGGTTCATAAGAGGGTCCTTGTGCAAATCCTCGCCTTGCTATCGCTCTGATCTTTGTGTTTCCTTAGCCCCGTTAGACAGTTGTGGATATCAAAAGCTCTAAAGAGGAAGAAGTAGGAACTGTGGAGGTGCAAATGCATTAGTCATGTTATAAATTGATTTTCTGGCCGCGTCCTCTGGGACTTCAAGGCAAATTCCTGTTAAAGTAAAAAATAAAAATGATTGGTTTCTTTGGAAAGCAGGCTCACACCCAAGAGTGTCTCCGGCACCTTTATGAAAATGTGTTTATTTTAGTGGTTGTCTACATTTCATAATGCAAATTGCAGCTTCTGCAAGCCTGGTGACACAACTGAGAACAAGTACTACAGAAGTTCATGCAGTATAGTCCATCGGTTGGGGACACAAACAGACCGGGACGCTGGGTCGTGTTTCTCCTCTGTAGTTTGTAACTTTATTTGGACTATTTGTAAAAAAATCTCCAGTATGTTTGTCTAATTCCTTGTAACCATGTTGTTTCTGGCTAAACGGGTCTAATGAGAGGAACATTGGCAGCCATGGCGCTCAGATCACAGCATGCTCCCATGGTCCATGTAGTCACGCCGTCTGGGCCGGCCCCGCCTGACCGCCTGCGCCGGTCCCAGATCCATCCCCTTGTGCGCCCGCTGACAATCAAGGGCCCAATTGGCTGGCGGCGATAAATCAATGTAACAACCTTTACAGTCCCAGACATCAAGAAGGAACCATCAAGATGACAAAAGACGGAGTAAACAGTTGCTCCAACATCAATTTCTCCACCGTCTTTATAGGGCCTCTATTGCCTTCCCCACCCCTCTCTCCCACCCCCCTCTCCCACCCCCCTCTCTCCCACCCCCCCCCCTCTCTCCCCGTTCAGTTTCAGATAAACCGCTTACTGTTGAGACCATTAGTTGACGGATCAGAGGCATATCGCCACATTTGATCCCCAACCATCTATGTAATCCACAGACAAGAGAAGACGAAGACTAAAGCAATAAAGACAACGGCAGAAAGAAAACCACTAGGACGATTTCTGATAGCCGTCCAACACCATTCGGTGCGGCTGACTCCGTCAGATGGCCTTGATCCCCTGCGCCACTGAATACAGATGAGTTTGTTGTCTCTCTCCCGGACCCTGGAGAGGTAATAGTTGGCCTATCAGTGGCACAGGGGGGGTGGACCTTGGAGACTAGTGGGGGACGGGGGGGGACGGGGACTTGGAGTGTAGAGGGGATTACAGAGACATGGATGAGAGGCAGGATAATGAAGGAGATCTGTCTTAAGTCTAATCACTCTGCTTTAGAAGACACTATCTGTCCTGGCAAGGAAAGGCAGAAAAAGCGACGGGCAGAGAAGGAAGGTGAGTTATGAGACTCGTGGGGGTGGTTGAGGATTGCTGTTATTGTGTGTTGGCCGACATCAGTTACGGGGTTGGGGAGCCCGCCGGTTCAAATGGTCCTCAAACACTGTGTTTGGAGGAGAGGTTCTGGGAACTACATATTTATAAATTTATTTATTTATGAGAGCAAACCGATTCCTGCCTCCGTCTTGCTGCCGTATCCCGATCGGCGCAAATTAGTCTTCGCCGGGCCATAACATACAATTCAGTTTCCACTCAATGCACATTTGTGATGCTAATTAGGCCAATTGTTGGGAATCAAATCAAGACGCCGAACACAATATCTAAACAATCACTGGGGACACATGAAAAGTAAATTATGGTAATAGTGTGAGAAGGGGGGAGAAAACTAGAAGAAAACGCCTGCGAGAGAACGCGAGCCGGCAGGCAGCCCCGCACCACTCCAGCGGCAGCAGCCTCAGAGGGTGTGTTTGTCGGTGGCGGGTTGGAGAGGCTAGGAAATTAAAAGCTGATTACCTTCTGAGTGAGTTTGCAGTTTTCCCACAGGAGGAGGAGGAGAAGAAGAAGGGATGTTTTCTCTTTTTCTTTCTCTTCTGGTGTTTATTAAGGTGAGTCTCCGGGGTAATCAGGGGCCCGGGCTCAAAGCAAGCCTGCCGGTTGTTTGTATTGCACTTCTAAGCCTTACAAGCACACCCCGGCTCTAATCATTACCTTAACCCCCATCCCCCCCCACCCCCCGCCGCCTCACCCCTGTTTTTTTTTTTTTCCTTCTTCCTTTTATCATCTTTTATCACAACATCACTTATCAAAGCCTCGGTAACGGACGGAAAATGCGAGAGTGTTTTGTTGATGTTGCGGTGCGTCGAGCCGCCAGACGCCATCGCCTGATTTCCGCGGAAACGGTCACATTAGCGGGCGTCTCTGTTGTCACAGTCGTCACGTGCCGGGGGGGGGGGGGGATGTCACAAATGTCCCCAGGAGCCCTGCTTTTTGTAGCCAGCCCCCCACTCAGGCTCGGGCTGTAGGGGCCCAGGCTGGTGGTGGACGCCCCCCCCCCCCCCCCCCCCCCCCTCCGCCACCTTGCTCCAGGGGCCATGTGGGAGATGATGTTATCGTCCGGCCAAGATAAGATCGCTGTGTATCCTTGAGGCCGGCTTCTTTGTGCTGCACAGCTCCCCAAAAAAGTGTCTGTGATATAAGTGTGGATCGCGCTCGTCTGAGCTGAATTGGAGGAGGCGGGGGCCTGCCTCGGAGTGAAGGTCTGGGGGAAGAAAGGGAGGCGAGGTTGGTAGTAGTAGTAGTCGTCATATAAAAACCATTGTTGGGGATTGAGGCAGAGCTCTGTGATTCTGGTGCAATGTATCATATCACCATAGGGCTTCCCGGGAAGGAATCGCTCCTCGTCAGGATCCACTCTGGGTCTCCTGTGCACCCGTGTGTTTGATCCGTCGAGGGGGGTGAACCAATGGTGCGCTGGATTTCATTGCCGTTGTCAGAAGTGTACGACGCCTCAATGCGGCGCCTGGTCTTTCTTTTTTCTTTTTCTTTTTTTTGCTATTCTGGTGCAACACCGAGAACATGAGGATCCACCATGGGTTCAGCTACCCTGACTTCACGGGGAGATTCGGCCCACTCTAGTTTCCGGGGCTCCGTTCATACGTGGATTTCCCCACATGGTTGCTGTATGGATTAATCAAAACCAGAAATGAGCGTGTGTGCATATGTGGTTAAAAGGAGATGAGAACCGAGATACGAGGCATGCAGGGTGAAATCCGACGAGTATCTCGGAAGATGAGAGCAGCTGATATGGTTTAGCATTTTGATACGCAGTATTGAACAGTGGCGGCGCTTTGTGTGTGTGTACGTGTGTACACACACACACACACACACACACACACAGACTCCAGGCACAAGGCGTCGATGCATAATGAAGCTGCTGTGGGAGCTCTGTGCGCAGTAGCTCATGTCTTTCACATCCGCGCTGGCCCCGGCTGTGCAACGCAGCTTATCGAATGTTGGCCCAGATGTGACAGCCGCCCAGAGCGTTTCTTTACATACCCTTTTGTAAAGTCGCCTACTTGGTCATCGTCCGTCGGCGCACCCCTAGTTGTGGGTTTGCTTAAGAATTAACAAAGTCATAGTCATACACAAACACACTACACACAGTATACACACACACACACACTACACACACAAGTAGAGAGAAGAAGCTTCTGGGCTGAATAGAGGTGTATTAATCACAGTGACGGTTGGCACGGCGATCTGTGACCCAGTCTTTTAATTGCATCCGCTGTGCTTTGCTTTGCTCTCCTCTTTATCTCCCACCCCCGCCCCCCTCCCCCCCGCCCCCCCCACATCCATGCACCCATCCTCTCACTCTCCCTTCCCCTTCCCCCCCCCCCCCCCCCCCCCCCCCCCCCCCCCCCCCCCCATTCCTCTTCATGCCACACTGATGAGAGGGGGCTGGCGCGGGGGGGGGAGAGAAGCGGATAGGCACTAGGCAGAAGATGTGCACATCTCCACCTTCAACTTGTGCACGCACTCACACACGTGCACACACACACACACACACACACACACACACACACACACACACACACACACCGGTCGCAGCACAAGCGTTAAAAGCCCTGAAAGACGCACATGAGGCCTTTGTGTCCTGCCGCGTGAAGAGAGAGAGCCGTGGGCGTGCGGAGCGGCGCCACAGATTGAGCTCTTCCCGGCAACACAGAACACAGAGCCCTTTCCAAGGACGGCACGCCGCGCCGGGCCTGCAGGTCACCGCACGCCCGCAGGGTCGAAATGCAAAAGGCGGCGTTTGAATCAAACGCGTTTTGAGTGCGGCGGAAACCGGCCGGTTAAAGTCGTCCCTCGAGCACTCCGTCTCCTTTTCGTGCCCCCCTCCCCCCCCTGCGGTTCGTCGGTTGACACACAGTCGCGCTCCACTTGTAGGGCAAGACGCGGAGGTTAGGCTAATCCAACACCCACCCCTTTATTGACCTGATTGGAGGCATGTGCGCGACCCCGTGGTTCGCTAACATCCCGTCGGGGGGATTCCCGGGCGCCGTATGCCGGCGGTCATCCGGGACGGGCTGCAGCCGACCGTTAATGAGTGAGTAAATAAGATAGACCGGGAGATGGGCGGACGGATGAATAGATGACCGGGCTGGGGGATGAACGGACGGGGAATGAATAGATAGACAGATGGACGGATGGGTGCGTGCACGGACGGACCGGGATGGATAGAGAGATAGACGGATGGACGGGTTTATGGACTGGATGGATAAATGTGATCAATGTCCAAATAGACGGGCCGTTTTGTTCCAGTGATGTTCCACTGAAGAGAAATGATTTTTGCGTGGGGGGAGGACAGCGCTTTTATAGTGGAATTTTAATAACCGGATTTCTACAGTGCTCAGTCAACACAGTGTCGATTGGATCCTTTACCGTGTTTCTTTTCCGAGTCAAGTGCTGGCTAGTGCCGATCGTTGTGTGTTGTCCAATTAAGCATGGCCAGATCCCCGGCAACTCCGGCAACACGATGGGTCATAAACAAACATGAAGCGGAGGAGAGTGAAATGCCCCCGACCGCCCAGACCGGAGCTGGTCTGTCATCGGACTTTAGATATTCATCTGAGGTCATTAATCTTAAGTCTGATTCGTGTGCCCCAGGGCGACAATAAAGCATTCTTCTTTGCCAATTTTCTGCTGCAGTGGACGTGTCTGTTTATTGGTGGCCGGTTCAGTAGCAGTGATGCCGTCTATCATGGGCTTAGCCTCGCTAAAACACTGTTATTTGCAAATTGTGTGGGAGGAATTGATTTTGCTGTTTGTTTGAGGAAATCAGTGGGATACCAGAGAGAACGATTACCGAGCCCGGAACCACTACTGTGATAAATAGCATCTTAATAAAGAAAAGGAGCACAATATGTTCCATCTGGGCCCTTTTTTAACAGACCTTCCTCTTGTTCATCTAGCTGTCTACTATGTGTTTTACCCTAGGACTTAAGCTGGTAATCTTCATTGATTTACTCAGAGCATACAACTTTCCCTTCTCTCGCTGGGTCTGTTGGGCATGCTTGTCTAATCAATACTCTATATTTGACATTGAAGCAGACGATCATAAATCCCTACGAGCACCAGCTGCATCCCCAGATCTCCAGTGCACTATAGAAGCCGACTCTAAAGTGCAGCTGCAGACATGAAACGCCCGCAAAACACTGAGTGCAGTGATGTCACGTCACAACATTTAGTTTCATTTTCCTGTCCGTCAGCGTCTCGCTCTCATGCTCTCACTGTCTCACTCTCTTTCTCTATCTCTCTTTATCTGTCTCTCTGTCTCTCGTTGTCTGTTTCTGTCTCCCACTCACTGTACATCTCTCTCTCTGTTCCTCTCTTGCTCTCTCTCTCTCTCTCTGTCTCTGTCTCTCTTTTGCTCTCTCTCTCTTTCTGTCTCTCTGTCTGTAACTCTCTCCCACTCACTGTATCTCTCTCTCTCTCTCTCTCTCTCTCTCTTTCTGTCTCTCTGTCTGTAACTGTCTCCCACTCACTGTATCTCTCTCTCTCTCTCTCTCTCTCTTTATGTCTCTCTGTCTGTAACTGTCTCCCACTCACTGTATCTCTCTCTCTCTCCATTCCTCTCTCTTGCGCTCCCTCTCTCTCTCTGGCACTCTCTCTTTGTCTTTTTCTGGTGCTTTCTCTCTCTGTCTCTAGTGCTCTCACTCTGTTTCACTCTCTCTCTATCTCTCTCTCTCTCTCTCTCTCTCTCTCTCTCTCTCTCTCTCTCTCTCTCTCTCTCTCTCTGGCTGGTGGTTTTACAGATAGAGAGGCAAGAGGAGGCAGGTGGTTTTGTGTGTTTTGTCCTGGTCATGTCAGCGCGGGCGATGTGGCGGGCAGCCCTTTGTGTATGGTTAAAAGAAAGGAATGATGGATAGTTGGAGATTCAAGCTAAAAGAGTGCAGATATAGGAGGGGGGTGGGGGGGAGGATACGCTGGTGTGGACGCAAGTGGGGACAGGGGTGGGGGAGAGGATAGAGGAACCGGGGGGGGGGGGGGAGCCGAGCCGAGGGGAGGAGAGGCACGGGAAGAGAGGATCAGGCAGAGGGGATTGGTGGAGGGGGAGTGGAGAGGATGTGGGGTGGGGGGGGGGGGGGCATGCAGATATTCGGGAATGTATAGAGGAGAAACGACAGCAGGTGCTTGTGCCCCATTAGTGGCTGTCTTATACACGATGTGCATGTGATGTGACACACCGGGGCTGTCTGCTTCCATGAGCTGCGACTCGCCGAGGAGACAGATGTACCTCTGATCGGGGATGATAGGAAATTGAAAAGTCTCTGAGCTGTGCCTATGTGTGTGGGCGCGTGTGCGTGTCAGGGAGTAAAAAAAGAAACGTGGACGGAAAACCACACGCGTTCCAGCATTCGTTTTTTCCTCCTCGCATGTGAGGTTATGCGTGCCTTCTCCTGTATGCTCATCCGAGGTGTGTGTGTGTGTGTGTGTGTGTGTGTGTGGTGTGTGCGGCTTGTGTGCACGCGTGCTGTGTGTTGGTTTGGTTTGGTGCGGTTTGGTTTGGCTTGGATCCCTCCTGTGGTATTGTCTGTTGTCCAGCGCTAGCATCTCTTTTGGACCACAGTTGTCTTGTGTGCTGCTGTCCAGCGCTAGCATCTCAGTTGGACCAGCCTGCTATGTGTGCTGCGGCTGCTGGGGGGCTGTAGGGGAGAGGCAGCCAGGCAGAATGACATAGGCTCCCTGGGCTCCCTGGCCAGCAGGCCTCGGTAGCCTGCCAAGCGGCGCCGGGGATGGACAAGTACACGGCAAACGGAGGACATATTCAGACACGCTCGGGGAGGCAGGGCGGCGCTCGGAGCATGCGAGGGGGACACGCGCTTGCGCACACACACATATATACACGGACACGTACACGGGGGTGAGACACACACACACGCGCGCACGCGTGCACGCACGCACGCACGCAAACACACGCACGCACGCACACACACACATACACAAGCAAACACACAAGCACACGCACACACAAACACACAAGCACATGGAGACACAAACACACAAGCACATGGAGACACATACACACAATCACGCTTACGCAATCACAATCATAATCAACACACACAAACGTGTGCACGCACGCACACACACGCACACACACACACACATACACAAAGTAAACACATTTGACTTGTCATAATGAGTGTGTGTCTGTGTTCCCATCAGGGCACAAATGGAATACATTTAAACATCAAACCGCATGTCAACTCCTTTGACCCAAGCTTGCATTCCTTTCTGTCTTCACTGTTTCCTCACACTGGCCCAGATAAGCCTGGCAGCTGAAGAAGTGACTCTTCAGGCAGCACTGATTAAACCTGAGCTGTGTTTGTATGTGTGTGTGTGTGTGTGTGTGTGTGTGTGTTGTGTGTGTGTGTGTGTGTGTGTGTGCGTGTGTCTGTGTGTGTGTGTGTTGTGTGTGTCTGTGTGGTGTGTGTGTGTGTGTGTGTGTCTATGTGTGTGCACGTGCCCAGTTCTTCTTCCATTTGAATATGGGACGCTGGCTCCATGAACTGGTTTGTGGGTATGTGTGTGTGTGTGTGTGTGTGTGGGGGGGGGGGGGGGGGGGGCGGTGTGTGTGTGTGTATGTGTGTGTGTGTGTAGTGGGGTCGGTGTGTGTGTGTGTGCATGCGTGCGTGTGGGTATGTATGTGTGTGCAGTGGCTTCTGTTGACCATGGGGAGGGTGGTGGCGGCGTTACACAAAACAAACACTTTATTCCTGGCTTCATTCATCCTGAAGGCCGGCGCCAGGGACACGATTTAACGCTACGCGGCAAAAAAAACCCTTCAATTTCACCTGTGCCACCACACACCCGCTGTGGCTCACTCCAGCCCTGCCTCAGTCGGGCGTCCTTTCCCTCTCACGCCTCTGAAATGAAACACACACTTTATGGTCGGCGGTCAATACATCTGTGCACACCTTTTTCCTTCATCCTGTTTTTAGCATTCGCTTTCACACCAAGATTGGGCACGCAGATAAACACACACACTCACACACTCTCTCTCTCTCTCTCTCTGTCTCTCTCTCTCTCTCTCTCACTCACTCACTCACTCACTCACTCACTCACTCACTCACTCACACACAGGAGCATACGCAAACATTGGATTGTGCGTATGCTAGGAATCACACTGGTGTGTTTTTTTTCCGTCAGCTTCTCAGTGCATGCATCCATCAGGTCCGACACAATATATCACCCGTAGTTCCTCCTCCTCCAGGTGAATGTGTGCCGTGCAGTGAATAGCCGCTCAGTGAATAGCCGCACCGTTAAATTCATGAACATGTCTGCGGTAATTGCATGGTCTCGCCCCCTCGCCCGGTCACATGGGTGCCCAGCGTTGTCGTGGTTAAGGGAAAGCGACGGGAAAAGAAGGTGGGCCACCTGGAGCTCATGCTCAAATGCAGCAATCAGCCACGAGGGGCCCTGGGGTCTACAGGGGTCTCCCGACAACCAGGGGGCCGTTGTTAGGCAGGGCGGGGCGCAGAGTAAACACGGCCTCCGCTGGCCTATTGCCGATTGTGAAAGGTTACTTAAAGAGTTACTTTAGATGACATTGTACGATTTCACAAAATGAAGGCAGGAATAAATGCGATCACTTATTGAAAACAAATCATTATTCCTCTGCCAAGCGGTGTGGTTTATCAAGACCGCAAAATAGGTTGCCAAACAACACAAGTATGTATGTATGTATGTATATATATATATATATTTAATATTTGGTAGAATGAGTAGTAGTAGCAGTAGCAAATAGCATATGACATTGTTCTTGTTCTTACATGAATACTCATTAGTAAACTATTCATAATCTGTTATAAATGATTCATTAGATTAGCTTCATAAGATAATTTCTAAACTATTTACAATGTGTTTTAATGCCTTATAAACAGACAAATAACTTCTGCAATTCATAATTAGGTCAGGTTATGAGAAAACATGAATCTGAGTCTTATCTGCACTGGGGAATATCTGTACCTTAATAAGCTTTTATAAATTAGATGTAAAGGCTTGGTGTCAGGTAGTTGGATTGTTAAATTAAGTATTTTGTGTGAGCTCATCTAAAGTGAGGATTATCTATGCCTTACTTAGCATATATAAAGGACTTTTTAAAGCAGGAAATGCCCCAAATACCAATCGCAGAGTAATTATTAGTAGTAGTAAGGCATATATAGTCCTTACTTAACTCTTAGTTGTACAACCAACGCATACATACATACACGTGCATGCCTACATTCATACAGGCTAGCACACACACACACACACACACACACACACACACACATGCTTACAGACACACACACACACACACACACACACACACACATGCTTACAGACACACACACACACACACACACACACACACACACAACCAATTCCTTTAGAGTGGACTCCCCCCTTAAGCCTTGCTTTGCCGCAAGAGACCTTTCAGCTGAAAACAATTAGACCATTCCGTTCAAGTTAATTTAAGTAATTTCCATAATATCAGCCTGTGCTAAGCTGCCAACTAAATTTTCTGCCCTGGTCATTTCAGGCCTATCACGCACTGTCACACGCTGTCGTTAAGTCGCTGCTCGGTGACAGATTAGGCCTGAAACAGGGTCATTATGTTCACATTAGGGCCATCGGGGCCCCGGGCAGTGCGTATCCGGCAGCCGTATTTGAAGTGACGGAAACGTGGAGTTATGTTTGTCTTTGAGGATGAGGGATGAGTACATTGGCCCACCGTGTGTCGGTTCCGTTCTCTCCTGCTCATTATCGCCCGCCGTTCATCTGCGGACGTGATCTGTCGGCGAGTGGCTGTAGGAGGGTCTCCCTGTGGCAGCGGGGCCGTGTGTGTGTGTGTGTGTGTGTGTGTGTTGTCGCGGGGGGGCCTTCTTAGGAAGATGGCCGAGCGAGAGGAATGGGACGGCTTGAGGAAAAAAAAGGGCTGGGGGGGGGGGGAAACCTGCCGCAGCTCGTTTTAGAAGGCAAAGCCGCCCGCCGTGGCCCCCGCCGGCGTAGATCGCTTCCCTAATTGATTCACGAAATCAATTTGTCATGTTATCGGTGACAAGTGAGATACGATCGCGTTCGTTATACACAGGAGGTGCTGTGTGTCTGTGGGTGTGTATCTGTGTGTTTGTGTGTGTGTGTGTGTGTGTGTGTGTGTGTGTGCGTGTATAGGTGCATGCGAGTGCGCATGGCTGAGTAATTGTGTTGCATTTAAAAGCAATGGATAGTCTACAAGTTGCAACCGTTCTGCAGGCACTTCTCATGAAATGACATAATTTATCAAATAATGTTTAATCTTTAATATATGCAACAAGGTTTTTTTTTATTTTATAGATGCTCTGTCTACACTGGCTTGTTTTCTCAGGTATAATATAGTATTAATATTAATGTAAGTTTAATGGTCACACCGCATCAAGCTCTCCCGATCCCGATCTCTCTCTCTCTCTCTCTCTCTCTCCATCCATCTCTCTCTCTCCATCCCTCTCTCTCTCTCTCTCTCTCTCTCCCCCTCTCCCTCCCGCTCCCAACGCCCACATGCCATCTCTGACTGTGGAGGTCGTTATATGTCATCATGCATACGTGGTCACATGGTGCAGCGCTGCCTGTCACACAGGCAGCGCTTTATCAGCATTGATAAATATGGACTGACATCCCCCTAATGAGTTGGACACTCCACGCTGCTCCCTGGATAAACAAACCAAAGGAAATAAGCAGCAGTTTGAACTGAACTGAAAACTTGAAATAAGATTCACTATGCGGTTTAATTCCGAGCTGTACGATTCTGGGTTCGCCCCCCCCTAATGTCCACTGTCTGCCTGCAGGCATCCTTAAGCAAGGTACCTAGCTCCTACTGCTCATAAAGCGACATGTTTCGAAAAGTCAATTCCAAAGTCAGTTTCTTTTAAGTGGGTAAATAAGTGTAAATGAGCGCTTAAATGTCTAAATGAATAGTAGCCGAGTGTCAGCCGTGGCCACCTGTGAAGCCCTGGCAGAGGCGGTTGTAATTCAGCTGCAGTGCCTCTGACAGCCTGTAGGCGGCTCGGGCCGGTTGGACGGTTACAGGTGATTTAATTCTTGTAGTACAAGGGGGATAATCTATTTCTTTGTTGACATCTCAGTCGCGCGTTAATCTCCATAACGTGTATCTTTAGAGGTACCCCCGCTCAACGGTTTTATTGAAGGAGGTTAGTAAGTTATTAAGGGTAGATTATTAATGAGTTTTGGTCTTAATGTGCCAAATATGGATCCTTTTCCGCTGAAGGCGGCAACAATTTTTTACACAACGTAGCTGGGACGTAACGCAAAGGCTAGGGCTGCACAGCCGTTCTGCGTAAGTCAACCGGGGGGGACGGGACTCCGCGGTCGCGACGTCCATATTTCTTCCCGTCTATGATAGTAAGTTGTAAATTCACAGCCCTGTTCCTTATCTTTTTCCCTCTGCCCCCCCCCTCCCCCCCCCCCCCCCCCCCCTTTTTTTTTTACAGTGAAGTTTGAGAACTGCCTGCACAACCGGGAGGTGAGCTTTGTGAGCAGCGACCCGGCCTTCAGCGTGCGCTCCGATGGCTCCGTGTACGTGGAGCAGGAGGTGGCCAACCTGTCGGAGCCCGTCCAGTTCATGGTCACGGCCCGGGGGCTCCGGGACACCCGCATCTGGGAGAGCACCGTGAAGCTGGCGGTGGCCGGTCACGCGCCCTCCATACCGCTGACACAGGTAGCTTGTGCAACACACACACACACACACACACATACACACACACATACACACACACACACATGCTTACAGACACACACACACACACACACACATGCTTACAGACAGACACAGACACACACACACACACACACACACATGCTTACAGACACACACAAACACACACACACACACACGTGTGCACACACACATACAACACAAAGGCAGACACGCATGCAGGAATACACACATACACACAGATGGAAGGGGGAACAGCGTATTTAAACATTTATTTATATACTTCAACTCCAAATAGAGTTGTGTTGCTCAGTATTCTTATAACTGTTTTACTCAAACATGAGTTTGAGTACACATTCATGACCTAAATTGGTACAGACATATAATTAGGGAAACATGCGGTATGCATGCAACTGTGCATGCATACTATTATGTAGGCACTTCATGAAAATAGGGGTGTTTATGAGTTGCATAATCTCATTATACAACGTGATTAAAGTCTCTTTAAGTGTCCCAGTATATGTATTACAAATACATTACTGATTGATGTTTCAACATGTACAGTAGATTCCCCCTGTGCATGTTTGTATGAATCTGCATTGTTCTCTGGACATTGCATGTAGTCTTCAAGGAGCAAGGCCACCAACACTGTCATCTGAGTGGGAAGCTGAGTACTCATATCTGATACGTGTCCACACGTCATCTTAAATAAACTCTCTATTACCTACGTGATGCATATCTGATACAGGTCCACATACCATCCTAAATAAACTCTTTATTAACCATTTGATGCATATCTAATACAGGTCCACATACCATCCTAAATAAACTCTTTATTAACCATTTCATGCATATCTGATACAGGTCAACACATCATCTTTAATACATTTTCTATTTACCATGTGATGCAACCAGACATCCGGCAGTGCAACCAGATGCAATTCAAACGGCAATTCAAACAGCAATAACGTCTTAATGACTGGACCCCGAAACCGTGGTTTAGTCAGAGGCACACACCCTGCTCCTCATCGCGTCCACATGAATAATGGCAGAAAGTTAATTTCTGTAATTAAAAAAAGAGATTACAGTTTGAAACAGGGCGCTCATTAGAACCTCCCAACGTATAGCCACGCCGACGGCTTTTCAAATATGTTATTTTATCTCGTGTCGTCAAACACTGAGTTCAGTGAGCTGAGGCTGAGAGAGATTTTGGTCTAATTAACTATTGAGTTTAGTAAGCAAATTAAAAATGCAAATTATTAAATAAACAAGCACAATCTGAATTACATTATATACTATAGTATATAATGTAATTCAGATTGTGCTGTTTATTTAATAATAAACAGCACAATCTGAATTACATTATATACTATAGTATTCACATCTTACACACACCTATTGATGTGCTCTTTCTTTTATAGGAAGGTTACTTTTCTAAGGAGTTACCTCACTGATTCCAGTGCAGCGTTTGCCAGTGAGAGCAGAGTGTCACGGTCCCCGGACAGATCCGCCCATCAAAGGGTTCACGTTCCCTGAGCTCACCGTGTAATAGCTGCATAGAGCATTGTTGAGCACCAGGTTCCCTCGGGTGCACTTTCGACGTCAGACATCTTCACACCTCCACACAGATGACATGCTCTCTCCATATTCAGTGAGGGTTCCTGCACACTTTTTTTTTTTTTTCTTCCCCCATGCCCCCAAACACATTCACACACAGCACGTGAGCGCGTGACGGATCTGACGTGAGGAGAAAGAACGCGCCGTGTAAGACGCCGCTTCCTCTTTGTCCGTTTGCACAAACAGTGGAAAAAGTGTGCGTCTCCTTTCTTTTGCTAAAACTGAAATGCACAAACTAATTGCACTTCTGCAGGAACCCTTAACACAACGCAAAGACACATGGCGCGTCACCCCCAGAGTCAGGCCGCTCCTCAGCCTGCCAGCCTACCGCCATCCCCTTTCTGCTTGTCCCGTTCTCCCGGAGAACCCCACGGAGCGCCGCGTTCCTCGGCGTTCCTCGGCGTTCCTCCGTGTTCCTAATCATGACGGGAGCCTTCCCCCCAAAGACCCGTGTAGCTCAGCACGGCGCACGGAGCTCGGATTAGAATTCTGCCCTCTCCTCTCCTCGCAGCGCCATAATGGGAGAATGGAAAATAATTGACATTGATTGGGCTAATGTTTCACCCGGGCGGATCCTACGTTTCGTCTGGTGACAAGAAGCAGGTGATGGTGGTCGGTCGCGCCGTGTAATTAAGTTCCCCGCTACGTCTTGCGGGGAGCCAGGGGGGAATTTTGATAATTGAAACAAGAAATAATTGTGTTTGTAGTAATCGGATCAAAATTTTGAAAAACCAGTTACACGTTTTTAATTAATACTGCGCCTTCAATAGCGGAATGGCCTTAACGGGGATTTCTGTAAGTGTTTCCTTAGATATTACGGGTCTGCATTGGAATTTAAGCTTTAAGATTTAAATAGTTTCCTATAGAATTTGTCCTCATCAGGAGGGAAGACTGTTATATTCTTTTAGTGGCTTAACAGAATCGAATGTATTTTCTTCCTCTTTATTCCAATTAACCCCTATGTAGAAGAAGCTGTGCCACTCTTCATTTCCATTAGTTAGTTGTCGATTCAGTGTCTCATGAGGATAAAGTTTGAAAAGGAATGTAAATTAGTTTTTAAAGCTTGATCAAATATATGTTTTTAAGGCGGCCCCCCGATCTGTGTGGGTTTTTGTTGTCGTTTTTGTTGTTTTCAATCCGGAATGAAATGAAGTCTATTTATAGATCTTCTCCCAGCCTTTTTTTCCTCAATGGAAAGGTGTGAAACAACAAAGGTAGAAAGAGAGAAAGAGAGAGAGAAAGAAGTTCAGGAAGGAACTCACTTTCTTAAACTAAGAGCATATGGACCATATGGATAAGAAAGCTGGGTGTCTCCCTTGGTGTCAATCAATTATGTAAGGGATAATGTATAGAACGCCGGTCATTATCGGGAAAATAAACCCAGACAGGGCCAACCGGAGCACCGACACGAAGCGGAGGTGTCTTGCTTCACCCTGAAGGGGCCTATTTTAGATAATTACCGGCGACGTTCCGTACATTATCCCGCTTATTACACGGCTACTTGCCGAAACGAATAAATAACTTCACACGGTGTGTCTTTTTACAAGTCCGCCAAAAAAGTTGACGTTACTTAGCAACCGAATATGCTGGGGTTGATAAGTTACCGGACTACTTGCGGAGTGATACGGAAGACGTGAAAAAATCCACTCTGCTTGACAGCGGTCATTATATGCTTAGCAACGGTCATTATCGGAAAAAATTATTCACCACCGGAAGTCGGGAAGGCCCATGCAAGTGAACGGAGCGTTACACAGCGTTGAGAAGAGCTGTGTAATAAATTGTTGTTGTTGTGATCTGGATCCTATCCCAGTGTCCGCAGGTAGTGGGGATGGGATAGACCAGGTTTCACATAAATCATATTATGACGAGATCCGCGTTCAAGCGTTCCAAGAAAAGTATTATTGTATGAAATCATATTGAAACAACAGTTCATGGTGAAACAGGTGCTTTCCTTTCGCACGCATTCAGTGTCTCTCTAGAGGACAGGTTTTCCTTCACTAAGAGGAATTGTCGAAGGTTCCGTTCGGGGCAGCGGCGTTCCTGTTGGAATGAGTACACGTCCAGAGAGATAAACAAGTGCAGGCTACAACAAATATGTCACATGGCCCTCTGCTCTCCATGGCCTTAGTGCTGCTCTTCCTATTCATTCCTAGCCCTCTCCGTACTTAAATATAACTACCGCCTCCAATATTGCTGTCATTTTCTCCCTTTTTCGCCATAAAATCAGTCAGTGGTCAGCTAAACTCAGCCAAAGTACTTTGTCCACGTGTGATAGACCCTAACACGGAACTGCCAGATGGACTAAAATATTCCCAGATGTGACAGTTTGTGGTTGCGACAGTGAGAACAGTTTTTTATTGCTTCTTTTTTTTTTGTCCATTGTTGCTATGGACACACGGTCTGAGCCAGGCCTGATGGAGTCAGTTCTTTGCTGAATCAAAGTCTGCAAAAATGTAGATGCCTACAGATTTCTACCCGTCAAAAAACGCAGCATGAAATACAGACATAAATTCTGAAATTGCAGTTAATTCCTCTCGTAGTTTTGTCCTCCATTAAAACAGGCCCACTCCTCAACAACCTTACTACTGCAGAAACATTTGGTCCTGTGTAAACCAGAGACCTGCTCCTGATACAGTATCTCCATATCGACTTTTTTTCCCCCCACTTTTCCTTCCTCCTCATCTTACCAATCCTTTTAAATTGTATTGGCGCTCAGTTTGTCATCTCCCGATGCCTAATCCAACAGTATAGGTGGTAAATGTCCAGCATAGGCCAGGAAGAGGAATTGAGCCACACACAGGTAGTGTTGTGATGAATCTCCGAATCCTTTATGTCGATTTCATGCTTCGCTGGCTTACCTCCTCTCCTCCAGTTGAGAGCCGTGACCATCGGTTTTGCTCCGCTGAACTTGACGCCACTCGGCTGCTAGAACGAGCCTTTCTGCTTGTTTTTAGTGGATGAGGTGTCATAACCACCCCCCCCCCGCCCCTTCCCTCCCAAACAAACACACACTCACTCACCCACTATGTAAAGCGCTTCGGGCTTCTTGACAAGTGCTTCATAAATGCAATAAATTATTGTTATTATTTTTATTGATCTGCTCACACTGAGTTGTGGAGAGGTCTGTCCAGGAAATCCTCAACTGCTTGGGGGCGGAGTAGATGAACGCCGAGCCGCTAGGTGGCGTAAATAAAGGACCATAAAGGCAGGGCCGATGTTAAAGGTCCCATGGCGTGACAATTTCTCTTTATGAGGTTTTCTAACATTAATATGAGTTCCCCTAGCGTGCCTGTGGTCCCCCAGTGGATGGAAATGGCACTAGCTATCCTGCTCCGCCTTTGGAAAAAATGAAAGCTCAGATGCGGCGATTTGGAATTTTGGCCCCATGTGTCGTCATAAGGGGTCAGGTTACCTCCCCCTTTCTCTGCTTTGCCCCGCCCAGAGAATTTGGCCCGCCAATGAGACAATGAGCTAGGACCATGCAATCGCCACATGTGTGTGTGTGTGTGTACAATACGCTGCGGGAAGCTGGAGGAGAATCCCTTTCTCCTCCATTTCAAGGTTCAGTCTTTACTTAAGATTGACGTGGAAGTGGAAGAGTCAGAGATGTCGGACAACCTGACGCAGCTTTTGGCCGTGATAATATAATATATTATATAGATATATTTATATAATATGATATTATTTAGATATAGAGCTCCAGGACTCCCGCCGGAGCACCCGGAGTGTTCGGTGTAATTCTGCACCAAGGCTGAATTTCTTGAACGTCTTCAAATACTGTATTAGGGGCCAACTAACACCTATATATAAGCATCCATAAAGTAGCATGCCATGGGATCTTTAATGGAATGCTTGTGGTTTGAATGGGCCATTGCTGTGTTTAGGGTGTGGAAAAACCAAACGCGTCAATCAAAGCAGAAGAGAGATATACTATTTGTTCACTATTTTGGAAATACAGCATGTATTGAACTGAATTAAAATTAACATTTTTGGATTTTGCTAGGAAGGACCAGCTAGGGGGTTAGGCATCTCGGGAATTGAACCCAGTGCCTTTCGCCTTGAACAAGCTTTAGAACTGTTTTCCGCCCGTTAATACCGCGATGTACCAGTAGGCATCCTTGAGCGAGATGCCCTGACCCCTTACCTTCTCATTATTGTTGCTAACAAACCGTTTGCACTTCCATTCATAGCATAGAGCTCTGCTGCTATACACTGTGTTCCTGTAAGGCCAAGAAATGCATGGGATCAAGGTTATAATCCGGGCTATCAGGCTATCACTGTTCCTCCTGCAAACACACGCGCGGAAGTGCCGACGTTCTCTCTAGCGGGGACAAGAAAAAAAAAAAAAAAAAAAGAAAAAGCAGGGATAAAGAAACGGATTTAAACACACGATCAAACGTGAACACGGAAACAGGCGAAGGCATGTCGTGCGCGTGCGACACAGCGCGCCAGCGAGGTCAAAGAGGGTGAGCCGGCTCCTCACGTTTCCCCCCCCCCCCCCCTCCCCACTGCCAGATCCTCGGGAGCCATGCTGCTTTGCTTTGGAAAAGTGATTTCACACTGACTGACTCCCGTGTTCTGAAGTCCATCACCACCTCCCCTCTGCCAACATCCCCTCCCTTCCCACCGCCGCCACCGCCACCGCCACCGCCACCACCGCCGCTCCCTCTCTGAGGAACCATCCCCCCGTGAAACCTGCTCTTTTGTACCGCTGTCTTGGTTTAGCAACAGAGGAGGAGGGGACGGCACCTCGCCAACTCTCGCTTCTAACTCATTAGCGCCGAGGCTTCATCAGAGAGCCCGACGGGTTGATAGCGGCGAACGGGGCCTTGAGATTTATGACGCCCGTCCGCCCGCGGCTGGCCCGGGGCGATAAGGACCCCATTGTGGTGGCCCCGGCATTCGCCCGAGCGTAAACATCGAGGTAGAGCACAGAGTGGTTTATGGTTGTTTATATAGTTGAGTGTTCCGTGTGTGTATTCGTTTATTTCCCGTCCTATTTCAACCGGACGTAATCGGCCAGAGATGTCTGCTGCAGGTTGCTATGCATGTTTTACGGTGTTGGTGTTGGAAGTCAATCACCGTCGTCCCACGGTGTTGTATATTATTATATGTTTATAAATGTATAAACCTTTCAGCCTGATTTTTTGGGTCTGTCACACACACACACAATGCGCACCCACACACGCATATACACAAACCACTCTGCTTCTCAAACAATACACATGGACGTAGGCACACCGTCAGATGCCGCCTGCCACTCAGGAACAGGTGGGTGGACACCCACCACCACATCCTGTCAGTACCCGCGAGCAGCTCTGGACGAGTGGAGTTCAAAACGGCGTCCATCTATTATTTACTTATAATCATCCATCCATCATCTATCTATCCGTCCAGCCATCATTTATCCATCTCACATCTATTTATTGATCCATCCATCCATCATTCAGTAGTAAACATCAATCAACCAGCTATGAAACAATAATCATCCGTCCATCTGAAAGTCATCCATGTGTTTCCCTCCCTCATCCAACCCGTTGTGTCTACCCGCAGGGCTGTGCATCAGTCTGCGGGGCTGTGCTTCAGCTCAACTCCGTCAACTGTGAGGAGTACAAACAGAAGCCTGATCAAATGGGTTGGATCAAGCTTTGTTTACAGTCTCATTCACACTCACACTCACATCTACGGACTGGCAGCCTGCGGGATGGTTCAGTCTGGCCTTGAGGGCGAGATCATGATATAATATGATTAGGAAAGCGTTTACATATATATCTAATATCTACACAAAAAAAAAAGGAAATTTAAACTTTTGTTGCTGCTAACTATCAAAACCAGGTCAGTAACTTTCAGTGGAAAAAAAAAACCTACAAAGCAGAGTTTGGGGAAAATATGAATATGCACACATCATCACACCTACATCATCACCCGAGTATGACCTAAAAACAGAAAAGAAAAACAGCTTGTGGGAGTGTGTGTGGATCATGGCTGGTTTAAGCAGCCTCACCTGGCCTGAGTCAGACTGATTGGTCTCTGGTGGCTGGTGGGTGAGGCTGAACACCTGTAGTGCATTAAGCAATCAATGTGCACCGGTTAAAGCAGCCGTCACCACAAACATTCGAGAGATCTCCTGCATGGCAACATGAAGTGAACCCTAGGGCCTGTATCATTGTCAATCACCTTCTACAATAAACTTCTTTCAACAACAACAACACACACACCACACACACTCAGCGAGACCTCCTGCATGGCAACACGAAGCCCCAGATGTGTCTTTCATTGTCCGCCATCTTTTACAATAAACCAGTTCTCCAACGCCACCCCTCTGCGTCCTTGTCTGGAGGAGCCCAGTAAATGTCCCCTCGGTGTGGAGTGTGGCAGCCAGGTAGCGCGTAGCGTTCTCTTTGTTACTGTGGCGTTTATTGGGCTCCTCCAGACGCAAGGACGCAGAGTGGTGGTGGTGTTGGAAAACTGGTTAATTATGAAAAATGATAGACAATGATACAGAACCTTCTGCTCCGTGTTGCTATGCAGGAGATCTCTCCGAGTGTGTGTGTGTGTGTGTGTGTGGTGTTGTTGAAGGCCGCTTTATTGTAGAAGGTGATCGACAATGACATGAGCTGGTGCTCCGTGTTGTGATGCCATGCGTGTGTGTGCGGTGATGGCTGCTCAATGTAAATGTCAACAGGTGTGCGGCCTCACCCAGCACCAGAGTCCAATCAGTCTGACTCTCTGGTTAAACCAGCTGTCGTCCACACACACACACACACACACACTCCACACAGGTATATGCAATTCGAAAGATGTCAATTGTTGTAGTGTTCAAAATAACGTGTTGTGTAGATGAACCCACGAGGCAACTAGGCCCCCCTTAGGAATTCGGCAGGCGGTAGAACAAAATGCTAACTAATAAATTCAACTTGCGAAATGTCCCTGTCCCTGACATGAGACGAGTCGATGATAAAACAAAGCGCTTTCAAGTTGTTTGGAAGAATAAATATAAATGAATTGGAAGTCAATAGAAAGCCAATGTTCCGAGTGTGCACACAGAAGGTAATGTTTGAAGAGCAATATCATGTCCCCGGTGTTACGATACCCACAGGGTAAGCTCTGACAAATAACACTCGTCAACTTCTTGAAGAATTTAATAGTTTAAAGCGTATCAGAGTACCCCATTCAGGCTGGCCCGATTTAAGCAGCATTTCTTTTCTTTCAGACCCAGCATGACGGCCTCCATCACGCCTCTAAGCAGGCGTCAGTGTGTTTGTACACATAAGCGTTTGGTGCTGTGGGCTTGGACCAGTAAACCAGCGCCAACAAAAATGAATCATGGTTCTTTTTTTCAAACAACGTTGGGTTGCAATGCGGTTGTTTAGTACAGTTGACACGAACACGCAAAGCAAAAAGTCATTAAAAACCAAACTCCTTTATCGTTCATCTGTCAGACATACCGACAACACAAGTGTATACAAATTATGTGTAAAGAGCCTCATAAATCACACCTGTGACTTTTTTAAATTCATTTATAAAACAAATGGGGACCATAATTAACAAATTAACATTTTGTTTGTGTCGCAACTCCCACGTGTGAAGTATAATAAAAAGATTGGATATCGAGAAAACCTATTTTTCTTCCTAGTAATGGTAATGGCTTTCACTGTGTTGCAAACACCTTAGTTTAAACGCTACTGCACATAACGTGTGTTCATTTATATCTGAAAAGGCACAGAGATAGAAAATGGTTGTCGATTATAGTACCCTTTCACTAAAATACACAAAAAAAACGGATGGCGGGAAATCATTGGCGTCTAGCAGGGGGGTGCGGATAAATCCACTTTCCTCTCTTTGAAACGTTTTCCCGGAAAAATCTGAAATGCTGCTGCCTTTGATAAACAAAACTCACCGGCAGCACCCACCACCTGCTGATAGGACTAATCTGAAGACCATCTCAGGCCTTTTTATCCCTTGGCTCCGCTACCTGCCTTAAGTACCGCCTGCTTCTTTAGTATTAGTCTGTGATTCATCTGATGTTAGAACTATATGTGGCACAGCCCCCCCCCTTTCAGCTGGGTGGAGGTGGAGGTGGGGGTGGGGGTGGGGGGTGGTGGTATGTTATCTTCCAGGATGAATCAAAGGGCGGTGGCGGGGCTTGGGGTAGGGCGGAGGGGCGGGGAGGGGATATGGGGGGGGGTGTTGCGGCCATGCAGTCAGCCTGAAGAAGCTACGTAGGAGATCTAAGCCCGCCATATGTTTCCCCTGTTCATGGAGCCTTTGAGCTTGTTTTTTTTTGCTGTAGTTCCCCAGAATGGAGCCAGGGTTTGTGGGGGGGGGCGGGGGGGGGGGGGGGGGCTGTCTGGGGCGTTATTTACAGACCGAGGGGGGGGGGGGGAGTCCCATCGTTCAACAACTGTTGTTTTCCTCCGCTCCGTGTATTTCTCCGGGCCTGTCTGTCATTCGGAGAGAAATAGGTTTCATTTTGAGGGCGTTCAAATTCCAGCAGATGGATCGTCATTTTATGCCGTTTTATTCCCGCCATCTTCCGGCCTGTCACAGGGAATGTAGCACTGTGGAAATGAGGGCTGTGCCCCGGCTCCCTCTCTCTCTCGCTCTCTCTCTCTCTCTCTCTCTCCCGGATACAACAGCAGCTCATGTGTGCGGTTGGTTTGTTTCAGGTCGGCATTGAGGAGATGCTGTCAAGAGCATGGGACTCGCAGCCCAGACTCATCAAGTTCCCCCGGAAGCATCTGAGGAGCTCCTCCTCCAACAGTCTGCGGCGACAGAAGAGAGACTGGGTCATTCCACCAATCAACGTGCCCGAAAACTCCCGCGGGCCATTCCCCCAGATGCTTGTCAGGGTGAGTGACAGATTGTGAAATGCACCGTTATATACCGCAAAGTTTTTCTACTTTGGGACAACTTTTCCTGGGGATTTATTTATTTTTTTTTTTTGACAGGAAAGAAATGTTTGTTCTTTCTCGGAGGGATGCCGTTTCTGAGACTGTAAGCACTTTTATTAGTTGGTGCACACAGGGGTGGTACAGCAGAGCACAGGGAGGAAACACATGATTGGATGCGCTCAGTGTGCCGGACACAGCCACGAGCAGGCTGCTCGGCCACATTAACAGCCAATGCCGCACAGGATGCTGGTACCGGTGGACCAGCACACCATAATACATTATCTACACGTATACACGTCTATCTATTTTTTATCACGTATGCGGGGAAAAAATGTGTTAATATTGCAACATGAACAAAATTGACTTCAGTGTTGACATCAACATGTTTTGCATGCGGCGTGTATCTCCATGTCGTCACATACGTCTTAAGTGTGTTTTGAGTTATGTACGCTATAAAACGGGCCTCTCAGTTCAGCGTCCATCAGTCGAAACCTTCAGCAGACGGCGCTACGGTGTGTCCCCTGCACCGACAGGGCCACTCTGGGTTTTATTCATTATTAATTCTGACCTCGCCAAAGTTACCAAGAAGCAACCACGCATGCCCTGCATAATACACAAGCTCACACAAACACTGACCCTCACACACTCACACCTCCACACGCACGCGCACACACGCACACACACGTGTGCACACACACACACACGGATACAAGCGTACAAGCATGCTCAAGGACGTATACACAAGTCCCTAGCACTCATTTGTGGAACCAGGCTATAGATTACAGGAAGCACCTTTCCCCAGCCTGTCAGGCAGAGGGCAGAGCGCTCCTCCTGGGGGAGAGGCAGGCAGGCAGCGGGGTCTGGAGCCCGGCCCGAGGTGGGCTTCCAGCCGCGCCCCCACGGCGTGGCCCTGTTACACCCTGGGGACTCCCTTCAGTGTGTGTGTGTGTGTGTGTGTGTGTGTGTGTGTGTGTGTGTGTGTGTGTGTGTGTGTGTGTGTGTGTGTGTGTGTGTGTGCGTGTGCGTGCGTGCGTGTGCATGTTTGCATGCACGTGTAAGGTTTTGCAAATGTGTATGCGTGCACGCTTGTGTGCCTTTGTGTTCCTGTGTGTGTGTGTGTGTGTGTGTCCTTAACGGCACACTGTACAGTGGTGTGTGTGTGTGTGTGTGTGTGTGTGTGTGTGTGTGTGTGTGTGTGTGTGTGTGTGTGTGTGTGTGTGTGTGTGTGTGTGTGTGTGTGTGTGTGTGTGTGTGTGTGTGTGTGTGTGGACGCCATGAGTCACGTCACCAGAGGTACAGAGGCTAACCTGTATGGCTGGTAGGGGCTGCACCACACACACACACACACACCAGCGCGTGACGCTCCGTCCCCGAGTCCTCCAGCAAGCGGCACACAAACACTTCACTTCTGACAGGCCGCGCCGCCGACAGAGAGCAGCGGTGGGGATTTAGCACTTCATCAGGCCCGTCACAGAAGTGGCCGAGTACATCCTTTCAAAGTTTCCCTTTCTCCACACTTCTTCCGCCTCCCTGGGCTCCGTGATGGCAACGCCGAACAGTTTTCGTTCTCCTTCCTTCTTTCGTTTTTCCCCCCGCCTTTTACCTGGTGTGTCTTTGGTCGGAAAAGAGCAATTATCCCTGGAGAGGAGACCTTTTTTATTTAATTTTTTGCTCAGAGACTGAAGAGAGCAGGTGTGTGTGGAGAGAGAGGGGGCGGGGGGGGGGGGGGGGGGGGCTGCTGCCGACTGTATAAAATAGGATCCATTTAGAGAGCATTGTAAATTTGGTGAGTGAGAGGGGGCCCACATTAGTTTCAGGCCATTTGTGGCAGTCCCATCTCAACCATTTCCTGCAGCACAAAA
>NC_140272.1:18958644-18963644 GCF_964030765.1 Micromesistius poutassou
TGCATTTGAATTCCTCCGAAATCGCCCCATCAGATGCAGGGCATATCAGCTTTGAAGGCTCCACAAACACACAACATCGCAGGGATGGATCAAAGCGAAACAAAACCGATCTGGTTTTTGTTTTTTATGCTTTCGTTTCAGCGTTTTTATTTGTTTTTTTTTCGCTTTGTACCTGGAGTTCAACCAAAATAGACACTGTACCCATGCAGGTAGTGTGGCGGCGTTGTGGCGCAGATATTGGGACACAGGGGCGGCCTCCACCTATGAAATGTGGTAGTGTGATCAGGCCCACAACCTCCACGGTCATTCCCGCCGCCGTAGATGCAAAGTGCAAAGGTTTTTTTTCTTTGTTGTGAAGATGTAAATATAGAAATGTTAGTGAGTATGTTTACTAAGAATTATTAACCCTGATCATCTGGCAATGCTCAGTAGGGTCAAACATGACACTACTACTACTACTTCTATGATTACTACTGCCTATAAGCCTCCTGAGACCATCCAGATATTCATGTTTGCATGCAGCAACAAATATCAGACTCTGCATCGCTTGGCAGCAATTAATTTCCAAACATGGCCGCAGCCTTATGTTATTTTTAAAAAAAGCCAGTCGGAGTGACCCTTGTGCCCTATTTCCTCTTGCGGAACCGGTTGGATGGAAGTGAAAAACATATTATAATCGTACAAAGCCATCGTTATTCAGTATTTCTCGGATGAATTGCTGCACTCACCATCGAGGCCTCCATTGTTGATTCAGTGGACTGCTGTGCTTCTGGTTCATCATGAACTGAGACTCCCTTCCCGAGCACTGATTGTCAAAGCATTTTGAAAATTTTTGGAAAAAGGCTTCCTACAGGATCGAGGCAGAGTATGAACTTGCGAGATTGGAACGGTCTCACAAGGCTAACTACTTGAGTAACTGCATGAGTAATACTAGTACTACTACTACTACTACTACTACTACTAGTTGTTCTCATGCCTCATTTCAAACCCACCTTCACGTCAAACCCACCTGCATAAAAGCATCCCAGTTAAATAAATGGAAGAATATCGCTTATGCAAAAATATTTGTTCATCATGAATTGACAATAAACCTCAGGGAGCATTTAGCAAAATGAAGTGAACATCAAAGAGAAGCACACTTTTGAAAACCTGGAATATCATTTTTTGCATATTAACTGTAACGGGGCCTCGATGTTAGTGCTTGGTAGTTATTATACATGATTACTTTAAAGGAAACATATGTGCACGCAGGTGTTTGACCATAAAGTAGAAAGTAAGAGAGCGATAGAGGGAAAGAAAGAGAGAGAGAGTTTGGAGCGAGAGAGAGCGGGATTGGAGCAAGTATACGATCCAGAAGGTATGAGGTTTTTTTATTTTGTATGACTGCCATATTGAGATTTGGTAATGTTGTTCTAATTATTGACAACAGCTGTGAGTTTTAACTTTGACAAAGACGCAATCATAATATTACTCATAATCAAAACAACAAGTGTTATTCTATTAACCATATGAATATATCACACTTAGGCCCACTTAGAGCCGGCAGCATCGCCTATAACAGGCCTGGGGTGCGTTTCCCAAAACAGTCAGGAAGTTAGCATTTTGCCGACTTATTACTAACCCCAGTTGTACTATGCAGCAGCCGAAGTATGAGTGTTTCCCAAAAATCTCCAGCTAACATAGCAATACGTAGCTGACCTCTTCGTTGATTATCTGCGTACTTATCAGCTAATACATAGTGAACAGATGTTTTCTGAAGAGTTCGGAGTTGCTCTGAGGCATTCAATCATTCACAGGTGGAAGCCTCACAAACTTTGATATTTAGACTACATGCTTGTTATAGAGTTGTGGTTAATATTCGCCAACTTGATTAAGTATAGCCTACCTATCCTTTGTATCAACATTAGAAACAATTTCGGAAATAATTGTTTGTTTGGAAAAAACGTCACACAAATCTTTAATGACACTGGTGAATTTGTCAGCATAGGCACTATCTATGCAATACAACATAGGTGCTGCAAACGGTTGATACGTTTATGGGAAAAAAAAAAAGATAATTCAAACAATGAATTTGGTGAGAAATTTGCTATGTCTACACTATTCTCTGGGATATGGATAAGTTAATAAATTACTTTTCTCCCTAATTCTGTGCATGAGTCAAATGGCTGAGTGGTTAGAGTACCTAGGCTGTATATTTCCCTCCTTCAATATTTGATATAGCCTATTCATTTTGACAGGGGGGCAGCATCTTAGGCTTTTACTGAATTCACTTCTCTAAAACCCACTGCCCAGAATCTTATCACATATGTAAAAGTAACAGGGTTGTTAAAGAAAATATTTGTGAGCCATTAAATGTCCAGTGATGTTCTACACCCTAACATTCGGAGGCGGTGCTGCACTAACTCGGAATGCTAATTGCGTAAAAAAGACAAAGAAGACTGAAATCGGTCGTGTGACCATGAATATCCAGGAAGCATGTGGCGTAATATCGACCTACAACAGCCCAAGAGCCGTTGTAAATAATTTGCCTTTTTACCATGTGGGTAATAAGGACTCAGCCAGAGTCCTTAAGTTAAAGTAAATTCATAAGTTAAATTAATAATAATAAATAACTTACTCCATACTATGAGCTTACTATGTAGGTGAAATGGTGAAATGGTTTTGGGGAACACTTTCCTATTAACTGTTGAGTCCCTAAGAGGTAGGTTGCTAAGGAAGTTAGCCATTATGCTTTTGGGAAACAAACCCCTGCTTATTCTGTTTATCGACGCATGCCGATTAATGCAGTGCACCCATGCAATACAGCTATCATTTGGCCTACCCATCCACAGTGTAGTGCAGGCACACACACACACACACACACACACACACACACACACACACACACACACAACAGGTTTTTTGCACACATGTAGTGAGTTTTTATCCTGAATAGAATAATTTGTAGGCAACAATCAATGTACCACTACACTGCAATCTCAAGCCACATGCATTACTGCATTCACCAAAACAATTTCACACTTCATAAACACAGTATCTTACCTGACAAAGTCTTTAACCGTTTAGGCTATGACAACAAGTATTGATTTAACACAAAAAAACACCCTGTCCCAGAAATATATATACTGTATGTATATATATATATATATATATATATATATCAGTGGTGGCTGGTGGTTTTTAAAGTGAGGGAGGAAGGACTGCGCGCTTGGTTGCCATTGGCCTGCTTGCACTGTTAGTGGCGTATGGTGGCATAAGTATGTGAGAATCAAGTTGTTTCAGGGTGTTTTGGTGAACTACAAAATAGCAGGGAGGGATAATTATGTGAATAAAATTGATACAAATACACCAGTGGCAGCATTGTACTTTGAAAGCTGGTGGGCAGCATGTCAGCATGACTAGGGCAGAAGGAAAGGATGCAAAGCCGATTAGTCAAATCAGGCCTACTCTTGATTTGGAAAACTAAATTAAAAAAATTTGGACCTATCATTGGGCCTATTTTTGCCCTCAATGACTGAAGCTATTGGTTGTAATTTGGCTGTGTTTATTTTCAGCTACAATTGTTTTAAGAAAAATGAAGACACAAGACCAAAAGTGATTCCATTTAAAATGCATCATGCTCTGAATCATTCACTAACATCCTTTCCACAATATTTAACAGAATGGTCAGAGTAACAAACAATTAAAAGAACAACAAGAACATAATTTCATAACTATTGACATGGGCTGTAAACCTAACATTGTTTGAGGCAAATGTGGATGTTAATGGATGTTTCAGAATGTTGGTCATGGTGTTAAGCCAAATAAGATTGAGGGACTTCATTTATAGATCAAGTCAATCCTCCTCGCTGTTTGTGTTGCAAAGATATCAGTGACCTGGTCATACCAAACGGGATAGTAACGGGAAGTGATTTCAGAATAACGGCGAGTGTAACTCCACGTTTTCGCCACCCTTTCAGATGGCTTGGTAACCCAACGGTGGAGTACCGAAAAATAGGTAGACTAGTTTAAACACCAATATAAGCGAACCGAACCGCACCGCTCGGTGGAAACGAGGCATACGAGCGGGTTTGTTGGTTCTCGTAGCCTAGAGAGTAGAGACTTGAGGGGATAAACCCTCCCTCCGGGCTGCTCCACAGCCAGGCTCCTGCTTATTGGTTCATAGTGCAGCGAGGGCTCCTGCTTATTGGTTCATAGCGCAGCCAGGGCTCCAGCCTATTCGTGAATAGACGTTGACGCGATTCAGATCCCTTAGCTAGTCCCACCCACTCAGAGGAGGACTTTCCTCCTCTCACCCATTGACTCTCATGTAACTCACCGGCTGCCAGTAGTTCCCGAGAAATGAATGGGAGTCAATGGAGGCTGAGGGAGGAACGTCCTCCCCGAAGTAATATCCAATAGGCGATAGGGGGTGCTAATGTCCCTTTACCCAGGGAAACGAACATTACACGTACAAAGGCATTAAAATAGTCATATTTAAGGGCATTAATTCATTACAGTAGTCTGGGCAATCTACATTGTTTTATTCTCAACAATGTTAAGGAGGATCTTCCTCCCTCTCCTCACTGGAGAAGCCGCCACTGATATATATATATATATTATAATAATGTGAGGGAAAATGTGTTATGATCAACAAAAGTCGGCACACAAAGACACTGACCATAACATGATCAATTTAAGGAGAACCTTTAAGCAGCCTCCGGTCAACATCTACGGATTAACTTATTTTCTCACATCCCATAATCAACCCCTCAAAGAAGAAATATAACAATAAGACTACAGGTGACTCTAAGCTGCTCAATGTGATCTCATCTTGGATGGATCCCTGAACTTAAAGTATAAACCATCTGCTCCTTTCCAGACCCCAGTAGCTGTTTGAAGTCAGCCCCTGGGGGGTGAAACAGACAGGGCTTATTGAGACCATAAGGGTCCCTCAAAATTGAAAATGCAATCCTCATGCAAATTGTCCAAAAAAGGTCCAAATTCGGTAACACATTTGA
>NC_140272.1:18968644-18981144 GCF_964030765.1 Micromesistius poutassou
AGTAGGGTTAATATATTCCAGTGGAAGAGCACTGACGTTCATATAAAAACATACAACTGACACTTTTCAACTTTCTTTCTTCTTCTTCTCTATTCAACCAATATATATAACTAAATCACAGGGATAGCGGAAAAAACGATTTCACGTTTCATTGCTACGATACTGTGTGTGTGTGTGTGTGTGTGTTCGTGGCTGTGTGTGTTTGCATGCATGTGTGTGTGTGTGCGTGTGTGTGTTCACGTGTGCCTCTGTGTGCATCTCGGTCCCAGTGGGTAAACCCTGTTGTCTTGGTGTTCTGTTCCTCAGATCCGCTCGGACCAGGACCTGACGGTGGGGATTCGCTACAGCATCACCGGGGCGGGGGCCGACCAGCCCCCCAGCGACATCTACAGCATAGACCCCGTCAACGGCAAGATGTACGTCACCAGACCTCTGGACCGGGAGGAGAGGGCGTCCTACCATGTAAGCGCCTGTCTGTCTGTCTGTCTGGCTGGCTGTCTGTCTGTCTGTCTGTCTGTTCGTCTGTCTGTCTGTTCGTCTGTCTGTCTGTCTGTCTGTCTGTCTGTCTGTCTGTCTGTCTGTTTGTCTGTCTGTTCGTCTGTCTGTTCGTCTGTCTGTTCGTCTGTCTGTCTGTCTGTCTGTCTGTTCGTCTGTCTGTCTGTCTGTCTGTCTGTCTGTCCGTCCGTCTATATTGTAATTGTAAAAGTCAATATTGTATAATATTGACTCGCATTCACCCATTCATGCACCCATTCACACACACACACACACACACACACACACACACACACACCGATTGGCGGTTGTCAGCCGTGCGAGGCGAACGCCGGCTCGTCGGGAGCGGCGCAGCCTCGCTCAGGGACACTCGACACTCATCTAGGAGGAGCCGGGGATTCAAACTAGCAACCGTTCGGTTAGCAGCCAACCCCGCTCTACCTCCTGGGCTGCGGCAGCCGTCTCTCTTGGCTCCTCATTAAATGTTTGATGTCAAGTTGCCACGTCTGTTTTTTTTCCGTCTTATCTCTCAATAAGCCTTTTTAATCCCCCACTCCCCTTCTAGCAGTCTGTCCGTCTGCTGTCTCTGTCAGTCTACCAGTCTGACTCTCAGACTGTCTGTCTGTCTCTCTACTTGTCTGTCTATCCTCCTGTCTGATTGTCTTGTCTGTCTGACTGTGTCTGTCCATCCATCCGTCACTTAGTCTACCTGTCTGAATGTTGGTCTGTCTGTCTGTCCATCAGTCTACCTGTAGGTCTTTTCACACAACCTGCATGTATGTCCATCAGACTACCTGTCTGTCAGTCAGTTGCCCATTCTGTCGGTCAGTCTCCCTGTCTGTCTGTCTGTCTGTGTCTGTCTGTCCGTGAGTCTACCTCTCTGTCTCTCAGACTTACTGTCTGTCAGGCAGTTTACATTTCTGCTGGTCAGTCTGTCTGTGTGTATATCTGTCTGTTTGTCAATCCATCTGTCATATCTTTGCGGTGCACCTTTCTGCATGTGCGTGTGTGTCCTTCCAAATGAATCCCATAAGTCTGAGTACATTCTGCTCATGCACCCGTCTCCCTTCAGAGCCCAGCCGACTCCCTCAGAGAGAGAGAGAGAGAGAGAGAGAGAGAGAGAGAGAGAGAGAGAGAGAGAGAGAGAGAGAGAGAGAGAGAGAGAGAGAGAGAGAGAGAGAGAGAGAGAGAGAGAGAGAGAGAAAAAGTGCCAGAGAGAGAGAGAGAGGAAGAGAAAGAGAAAGAGAAAGAAAAAGTGCCAGAGAGCTTAATAGCAAGTGAGGGAGATGAAGAGAGAGAGAGAGAGATTGCCTTGACAAAGCGAAGATTTTTCACTGCCACTCCATCTGTCAATTAGATGGAGGTTTACCTGCAAAAAGCCACACAGGATGTAGAGGGTGGAAAGGAAAAGAAGAGAAGGAGGGGAATAAAACACTCAGAGAAGAAGAGAGACAGCAGAGTCGGAAAATGTTGAAAGTACTCGGAACTAATGGGCAGAGGCATTTCATGCGTGTGTCTTTGTGTGTGTGTGTGTGTGTGTGTGTGTGTGTACATTCATGTGGAGTATGATAGTGTGTAGGCAGCCATTGGTCTTTGTCTATCTCTCTTTCTCTGTATCTCCCTCTAGCTGCTTTCACATATGGACGTGCATCCGTCTGTTCTCCGTCTATTCTACGGACGTGCCGTATATGTAAATGACATATCCTGACGTTGGACCTCCTGAAACAATACTACCCCCGAGGTAGTATGTTCTCCGGAGGAAATGCTAATTACCTTATATGTGAATGAGCAGTAGGATGTCGGCATTTCACACCAGTTGAGTGGGCGTGTTGATGACGCTTCGGTCTACGTTTGCATGTCATTGAGTGGCACCCGCACCCTAATCGATAATCAGCCTATTGCCTTTTGTTCGCTGAATGTTTTAAAAAATATTTTTATTATTATGTTACACCTTTCCTGCTGTCGGCTCCCAGACCATAGTCGAGGAGCACAGAAGCGACGTTTCGCTCCGTCGATTCTCTCGGGAGTAACACCCTTCACTTTGACCGGCAGTGGGTCTGCTTATAGGTTTGAATATGGTCGGAATGAAGCGGCCACCGATTATTGACAGGCTGTGTACTTTATTCTTAGTTTCACTAACTTTACAGTAGGGCCTACACGTTTGCACAGACACAACCGGACTCGTTTGTTAATTCACTAAACTGACACACGCTACTGCTCTCTCTCCTCGCTCGTCCACTCACACACACATGCGCTACTCTCGTAACAATTATTATTGACAACAGTTAGCTGAACATTATAGGGTCCCGTCCTTCCACTCCCTGTTTTTCTCAGTTAAACACAGAAATCAACTACATTTGTCCCAGTGTTTGTTAGATGTGAAATGAAGTCAAAAAAGACGCTCTCTTCCTCCGGTAACGCAGTCGTTCGCGACGCCTTTCTTGTTAGTCGTTTCTTCTATATGTCTGTAACTCACACTCCAATCTTTCATCGATCGATGTGGATGTTGTGGATGCAACGGAATATATGCATCACTGCAGCAACATTTAACATGATCGCGATGAGTTCTGCCCGTTTTGCCTGCGTGCTGTCTGCGGTCAAACCAAAACAAACCCGATCCCGCCCCTTGCGACCCTACGTCATATGCTGTCCCTTGCATGCCCGCCCCCCTTAAGCAGCCGGAGATTCTACTGACACCGATCTCCGCATATCGGGCATCAAGTGTGAATAAGTGTGAATGACCCTCACGGTCGAACCTCCTGCTCCACAAATGCGGAGAAAAGATAGAGGTCATATGTGAAAGCAGCTTCTGTCCCTCTTTTCTACTTTCTCTCCTTCTCTCACTGCCTTTCTCTCTTAACTTTTCGATCTCACTCTCTCATTCCTCCCTCCCTCTCTCTCTCTCCCTCTCTACCCTACACCCCCCTCTCTCTCTTTCCCACCCCCTCTCTCTCTCTCTCTCTCTCTCTCTCTCTCTCTCAATTCAATTCAATTCACTTCAAAAAAGCTTTATTGGCATGAGAAATATACATTTACATTGCCAAAGCAGGTGAACAATAAAATAAAAAGGAAAAAAAGAAAAAGTATAAATACAAAATATATATATATACATATCAAATATTATACTGTAAAAGTACAATAAAAAAGTAAAATGTGCAATATTATAAAAATTACAGAAATAACAGTATCTCGTATAAACAGATAAATGAAAGATACACTCTAAATACACAGTATTTACAATATGGAGGATGTGTGCAATAGTGCAATTATTGTGTAAAGAGTGAGTCCAGGGGGATGAGTCTGTTTATGGGGAGTTTGAGGTCCTTCTTTCATCACAACAGGTGACGAATCTTGCTGCTGCGATCGCACACTGTTGTATTTCTCCCAATTTGTGAGCATCTGGAGTGTCTTTAAAGTCCTTGCATGCCTTTGTAATCCGTGGGAAGTGTCTGTTCCTGATGTCTTTGTATGACTGGCAGGAAGTCAGGACGTGCAGCTCTGTTTCTAGTTGGTTTTGTGTGCAGTGGGAGCACAGTCTGTCTTCTCTTGGGAGCCAGGTCTTGTCTGTGGCGTCTCTTCTCAATGGCCAGGCTTTGGTTGCTGAGTCTGTATCTGGTCAAGGATTTCCTCAGTTTTGGGTGGGTCACGGTGGTCAGGTATTCTGCCAAGGCGTAGTCTCTGTTGTGGGACAAAAAGCAAGCCAATTTAATCTGGTTTTTGGTGGACTCTTTCCAATGTGCCAAATACTTTTTCATTTTGTTTTCTTAGAATTTGGTTTAGCCTGATGTGTTGGGTTGTTGTGTGTTGGACAGGGTTAGTCCCAGGATGGGAGGAGGCTTTCCTTGAAGGTGGTTATACAATTGTAGGGCTCTCTTCTGAATTTTAATAACGATTGGATATCGTCCTAATTCTGATCTGCATGCATTATTTGGTGTCTTTCTTTGGACTTTAGTATTGATTTGCAGAATTCAGCATGAAGGGTTTCAGTTTGATGTTTGTCCCATTTTATAAACTCTTGGTGAGTGAGTGGGCCCCAGACATCACAGCCGTAGAGCGCAATGGGCTCAGATCCTAATTGGGACGTCTAGTTTGATATTTATTTTTATGGCATAAAATGCCCTCCTTGCCTTCTCTCTCGGGTCATTAACAGCTTTGTTGGAGTTTCCTGTGGGGTTCACGTTCATGCCGAGGTAGGTTTAGTTTTTTGTTTGCTCTAGAGTAACAGTGTCTAGGTGGAATGTGTATCTGTTGAGGCTGGGTCTTTTTTCAAATATCAGGGTTAGGGTTACTGTCAGGGCCAAGGTTTGAGAGAAGCTGTGCATAAGATCTAGGTGCTGATGTAGGCCTTCTTTGGGTTGGGGACAGCAGCACCAGGTCGTCTGCAAACAGCAGACGTTTGATTTCAGAGCTGCAGACTGTTCTAATGTCCGTGCTAGTTGGTTAGTTGTAGAAAAAAAATAAACCTTCTGCTCTGACATCCCATTGTTCCGACCGGCTTTTGGATCACCTATGCGGCGGAGCCCGCATAAGACAACAATCCCTTTCTCCTCCATGTTCGGTTCAATCTGGACTTCAGAGAGAGAGTCAAAGCCAAAGTTCCTTTCCCCCAATTCCTTCTCCCCCATGGGCGAGATATCCCTCACTAGGCATCTTTACTTGTTGTGGAAGTACCAGAGAGTCGGAGACCCGTCTTTAAGATTCATAATATCAGAGAATATCCCCGTCAGTTCGGCCGCGGCGCAATGAATGAAAAAAGATTGTAAACACATTCGAAGGTAAAAACATTTATTTTGAGGTGACATGGCCCCGAAGTGAAGTGACAGCTGTCTACTGAAAACATCTTTCTCGAATGCCGCCTGAGTTTCTTGTTGCTGGTGACGTAAAGAGGTCAGCCGGTGGCTCTATTACCACTAGTCGAAATGGGTACAGCGCCACCTATCAGCATGACACACTTCGGCCAATGAATCGATTTACTCACCGCCATGTATAACCGGACAATTGCAGTTGTCCAATTGCGGAGCATAGTCGAACTATGGCTTTAATCGGATTAAGCTGTGCATGTAAACGTTCTCTCTCTCTCTCTCTCTCTCTCTCTCCCTCCCTCCTTGTCTCTCAGTACTCCTCTGCCTGCCAGCTAGCTTGCGCCGCTACATTCTGATAGCGCTAACTTCAGTGCCCACCCCTGTGAACCGCGCAGCTGGGCAGTGTAAAGGGCAGGCTTGGAGCGCTGCCCTAGTTATCCCTACACCCCTGCCCACCCTCACAGACCTCCAACCACCCAACATACAAACCAGCCAGAGCAGCCCCCACAGCCAGCCAGCCAGCCGGCTGGGACGGGGCATAGGGCAGCCCGCCGGCTTGCGGCACTGAATTACACATGCAAATCACACAGGGGCTCTCCTGGCGAAAGGCAGCTTCCATTTGATGCGCGTTCCGTTGTGTTGCACGCTTTTAGTTAAGTGCACAAGAAGAGGACTCGACGTTTCCGTCGAGTGAGCCTAGCGGCTTATCGTCGTGATGCATCGGCGCCGGGCGCCGTGGCGATACTGCGGCGAGCGCGCCGGCGAACTGCACGGAAGACGCATACACACACACACACACACACGTACAGTGGAACGCAACAACAAAGAGTTCCTGTGGATTGTTTGAGTGACACGTTTGTATGTACGGGTGCTTTAGTCGAATTAGTTGAACAGGAGGCTCTTAAAGTTACCTTGAAGACTATCATCCATCTCTGTTTCATCTGTCCTGCTGAGCTCTCCTGCCTGTGTGTCTATATTTGTTGTTTCTAGTGTGTGCGTGCGTGCGTGCGTGCATGTGTGCGTGCATGCGTGCGTGTGTGTGTGTGTATATATGTGTGTCTGCACGGATGCTTTCTGTGTGTGTGTGTGTGTGTGTGCGTGAGCCCTGTGCCTCCACACTTCTGCACGGCCGTCTTATTTTTGTTCATCTGCAATGATACTTTAAAGAGCGGTGCTCCCCCACCTACACACCGGTACTTCTCAGGAAGAGGGCCTTGGGGGGGGGGGGGGCGGGGCGGACGGAGCTGGCAGGTTATCTGTCCGCTGAGAAGAAGCTCAGGTCTTCGGTAAACACTTCCCATTCGACTCTCGGCTCTTACTAAAGCAACCCGAGACGCAGAGAACAGAGGAGGCCCCGCTCGCCCGCCCGCTCGTGACACGTTGTGCAATTCACCTCTCGGCTCAGGGCGGCGAGGGGGAATTCAGACTGTTGTTTTATACTTTTATGCTTTTAAGGTTGACGGAAGGTTGCCAGCACTCTGTGACTCTTGTGGGCAAAAGTTTGCTTGTTAGTTTCAGGCTCAAACTGGAGAAGAGAGGCGAGGCTGCGGGTTTTTGACAGACTATCATCGAGTGGGAGAGAGAGAGAGAGAGCCATAGTAGGAGGGAAAGGGCCATAGAGAGAGAGAGAGAGAGAGAGAGAGAGATGTGAGATAGGGCGGATATAAGATGGAACTTTTATCTGACAGTGTTGTTAAAAGTGTTAGTGTTTGTTCATTTGTGTGTTGGGGAGAAAGTGTGTTTTTTGCGCATGGCTCTTTATGTATCTATAGATAGAAACGGAGATGGGTATGACTTGGCCTGTGGCCCCTATTCATTAGCCTGGCCTGGTCGACCATGCTAAGCCCCAGACCTGGTTTTACCAACCACACTTACCACAGCATGTAGTCACACACACACACACACACACACACAAACACAAACAGGTATTTCTGATGCAGGGTTACAATCACCAAAAATCCGTGTCGACTCGTCCCTCCAAATCCCATCGCCGTCCTCCTCCTCCCTCTCGATGCCAAATTCACAGCTGAGGAAACAGATTTGGGCCGGGCTTCATTTTGTTCCTCTCCCTGCATGCCTGTTTGCTCTGCGGCAGCCTATCAGCAGCCAGCATCTTGAGGATCATTAAGATACTTAAAGTAAGCTGTTCTGATCAACGCCGTGTTTGCTTCTGCCTTCCTCTCCTTGTTTGCCTGTCACATGTCTCATTATGTGCAAACATGTATCCGAGTCCGTGTTGACTGTTGTTTTTTTCATGTGCACTCAAAGTGAGTGTCTTGGCGTGTCTGTCTAGGCTTAAAAAAAGTCAGCAAAAGTTACCGCAGAGGCCCTTGATCATCCTGCAACCCGGCTCTCTGTGTAGCCGTTTTTTCCCCGCCTTCCTCTTTCTAAAGAACTCGCCCCGCACGATGAATGAACATAGACTCTGTCCAAGACAATGGCCCCCCCCCCGGCGCACAAAAGATTCTGCCGCCTCGTTCGTGATCGCTATAGCCGGCGAGGACGAGACATGAAAAAGAAAAAGGAAAGACGGACAGAGAGAGAAAGAGAGATTCCTCAACCCTCCTCGCTCCCTCTCTCTCTCTCTCTCTGCGGTCGGTGCTGCCGTGTATACCACGCTGAGAGTCATTAGTCAACAGCGTATTCACCGGGGCCACGAGTTCTCTGAACAGACAAACTGCCGCCCAGCGGGACGCCGCGGGGCGGGTGGGTAGTGTGGCTCGAATCGCGGGCCTTTTTTTTTTTTTTTTTCTTCGGTTTTTAGAGAGATATCATTAGCAGGGCCCAGCAGGTGGGGTAAGGGGACAAGAGGGTGGGGGGGGGGGGGTCCTTTTCCTCAACAGCGCCATAGCTGGATTTGTTATGCATCCCGGGTGTAGAGGGTGATGGCTTTTGACACTCTTTGCCCATTAAAGATACCTCCCCACCCACCACCGCCGCCGCCGCAGTCCCTGCTTCCCATGCACAAATACACACAGACACACAATTCAACTCCCCTCCCTTTTTGTGCACCCTATGTTTTGTGCTCTCGTTTACATTGTCTCCTCCTCCTTCCCTTCTTCTTGGCCCTCCTGTTCTCCTCCTCATCCGTCTCCTCCTCCTCCACCACCGGCTAAATCGTCTCACACGTTCATTTGTTGGCTCCGACCGCACACACACGCTCACACACACACACACACACACACAGACACACAGACACACAGACACTGTTGTCTTCGCTTGTTGTTTCACACATGCCGCGTACCTTCCAAGAACGCCTCACCACCAGACAGAGAGAACCCAAACAGATGTCTGGCTATCGTCCCTAGCAACTTGAGGGACAAACTTTTTCCTCCACAGCAACAGGACTGCTTCCTAATCCTGCCTGGATGCTTCTCCCAACCCCCCCCCCCCGCCCCCCCCCCCGCCCCCTGCCCCAGCCCTCAGTGTTTACTCCACCTCCACACTTTGCAACTTTTGATCCCCCGCCACCCCCCCCCCCCCCCCACCCCCTTTACAACCCACGGTTCTCTGTGTTGGCGGTGGTCCTGGTTCAAGGTGCTAACAGGATGCGTGTGGCCCCCCGCAGCCCCCTCGGTGCGCGCAAAGCGGAGACGCAGCATTTGCCAATTACACGCGGTTGCCAATTAACAGCGAGGCGAGGCTGAGCTGTAATCGAGCTCTTCCCATTCGGCGGTGGCGGCGGCGGCGCGCAGAGCCCGCCATCCTCCTCGTTTTCAATTAAGACCCCCCCCGGATGGCGTTCTCACCTCCCGAAGCCGGAGTTGTTTCTCCCTGCGGGGGGGGGGTGATGTCTCGAGGAGGGATGTTAGTGTTGTTCTGTCAGAGCCCCCCCCCCCTCCTCCCCCCCCCCTCTGCACCCAACGGGTTGTCAGTACAGGAGTATGTCGCCCCCCTTGTTTTTCATAGCGCTGTGTGCCTGTTTTGTCTTCCAAACGTCACTTGATTAGTGTTTCCCAAAAGTGGGAGGCATGCGAGGGGCCACAGGGAGAGGGGACGGATGGGGGGGGGTTTGCTGTGTTATCGTGCGGGGGGGGAAAAGCTAAATCGCAGAAAGAATATCAGAGATTCATGAAACACGGGCTCGACGAACATTTAGAAATGTGCCGCGCACAAGAGCTGCGATCAAGCGCATCATGAGCAAATGATACGATGTCAATGAAGATGCAAACTTTACAGTGTGCCGTGCGTGAACTCTTTTGCGAGACAAAAGTGATGTAGTCCTTGCCCTGGCTCATGGCTCAGCTGCCGACTGCGTGCCCACAGCAACATTAACGGCAAAAAAAAAACCACAACTCTAAATACCCTGGGCGTGAGTGGCGCCACACAGTCCGGCAAATAGCATTGATCCTTTTAGACCTGGCAAAAGTTGCTGAGGCTGCTGACCGCCACTAGGACTGGGGATTGTGGGCATTGCTTATTCTAACCAAAGGTTGGAGGACTGGCTACGTCATGTCATATGTGTATGCAGAAGTGTCTAGTTTCCCCGTTTGGGGATGAATCCATTTTATTCTTTCATGTCTTTGTCGTGCGTGAGTCGCCGTTCTGAACTCACGCTCACGGTGTTCCTCCTTGTTTTCCGCAGCTTCGGGCGCACGCGGTGGACATGAACGGCAACCAGGTGGAGAACCCCATAGACCTGTACATCTACGTCATCGACATGAACGACAACCGGCCCGAGTTCCAGAACCAGGTCTACAACGGCTCCGTGGACGAGGGATCCAAACCAGGTCTGGGGTCGTGGCCTACTCTCTACGTTGAACCAAGAGCACTGTGGACGTGGCTCCGTTGATAATTGATCCGTAGTGTTCACCCGGCGACTGGTGGAAAGCTAGCTTTGAGTCTTGCTGTGAAATCGTCTGACTGTTTGACTGAATATGAGCATGACGCCGGTCAGTGGCGGTGGGTCAATAGAGGGCACTAGGGCGCCGCCCCTCCGTGAAATAGTCCAATCCAATCCAATCCAACTTTATTTGTTAAGCCCTTTAAAAACAACCACTGTCGACCAAAGTGCTTTACAGAAAATAAGTGAAAGCATCACAAATACAAGACAATAAAAAACTGCTCAACAGGACAACATAATTAGAAGGTGAAATACAATAAAATACAATAAAAAAACAATAAAATAAGAAAATAAGAAAAGATAAAAGGTAAGATAAAAAAATAAGATAAAAATAAAAGATAAAAAGAAAGAAAGTGAAATAGTCACTCGAATATATCTGCCAACTTTGAATAAACTATTATATATACTAAATAAATCAACAAAAATACATAGCGTTTATCCTCGTTTAATTGTGTGATAGACCGTACTTGCCACCATTTAAATGCGTCTGAACGTCAATGATTTGGGCTAGGCTAGTTATTGGTCATTCGAAATGAAGCCCTCCTTCGGGCCAGCGGCGCCGGCCAAGTTGAAGTCAACGTAAGTCAACGCTGTCTATTAAGCAGAGACGGCTTTTCATTGGCGCAAAAACAAATCGCCTTCAGGTCGCACCAGCGTGTGCCCCCAGGCCAACGGTATGGCTTTTTCAGCGAATCAATCAAATAGGCTACCTCCCTCAGCAGCACTCGCCCAACACAACTACAGCGGAGAAGAGATCGATCGCTAACTAGCAGAGAGTTGTAAAAGCACTTTCCACCCATTTCGGCTGAGGAATTGGACTCCCCAAGTAAGTTACATATTCATTTAGGTCTTTCGGCCTGTAGCGTATGAACAAAATAAAGCAACTGTCACATGTTTCTGATCATGATTTGCCTCAATATCAGAACAACAACAATGGGTAAGCGTGTAAGGGGAGGGACCCACCAACAATTTTTATCACCAGCCACCACTGACGCCGGTGTGAGTTGCATGTGTACACGTTTACAGTATTCTTTCCATTGGGTAGCTTACTGAGAAGGAGGATCAGAGGAGCTTGGTTATGAAAGGGTACAGAAAGGATGGCTACCGGTGTTGTCATCCTGGCACACAAGACAGAGCGCCTTGTCTCATTTGGTTTAATAATATAAAATTCATGAAATAATTAAATGATTCACGTGTCCCCTTTAAATGTGAATACCTTCGTGATCTACGGTCATTTGTGATGTCTATTTCAGGAGGCCCACCAGAGGTTATATGCTACATAGATAAGCCTAGCTCTGGGCAGATGGCAGCAAACAGCAGAGCAATCCTATCAACTGCATACAAATTGGTGTCGCTTTTTTTTTTCCAGCAGTACCTTTGATCCCTTTTAGTAAAAACATGGCCACTATAAAGGTTAATTAATGGTTCTGTGAAAAAGAAGAGGCGCTGCGCCGCACCTTGGGGTCCTCAGGGATTCCAAGGTGCCGGGGGGGGGTGGGGTGGGGGGGGGGTTCAGTTCAAGAAGTTCAGTACTTTCCTAATGAGAAGAAGTTCTGTGTTTATTTGTTGGTGTGGTATCGGTAAGGTGGTGGGTCGGGGGGGGGGCGGGGGGGGGGTGCGGGCGTCCTATCACATCAGCGGACACCTCAGACGTGGGGGGAGTGGGGCGGGGGGGGGGGGGGGGAGGTGGGGGGGGGGGGGGGGGGGGGGGGGGGGGGGGGGGGGGGGGGGGGGGGGGGGGGGGGGAGATAGGCACTCTGTGGAGATGAGCAGCCTGTGGTCAGTCCGGAGTCACAGACGAGCGGCGAATGCTCAAGTAGCTCTGGTGTCTGGGTCTGGGCGAACCGTCACACCCCCAAGGAGACGTCTTCATCTTCATACCGCTCAGAAGTTGCACCGCCAGCCATGGCTGACTGCGATCCCTGTAGAGTTTGTAAACAACACAGGAAGCAAAGTGTGTGTCTGGCCGGCGTGTGTGTGTGTGTGTGCTGTTGAGAAAGTGGGGGATACAATGAAAGCCACCACAGTGCAACTGTGTGTCTGAGACTTGTGTGTGCGTGCGTGTGTGCACCTGCATACCTGCATACGTCTGTGTGTGTTTCTGTGTATGCGCACTCCTGTGCGGGTGAAAACTCGAGAGCAGTACGACAACTTCTGTGCTAATACATCCCGTCTCCTAATGATTAAAATCCGAGATCACTCTCTCAGTGTGGATATGTAACGTATAAATCCATATATACAAGCAACCAATTAATACAAATCTTTGGATCTTTAATTAAATCCAGTTAATGAATGATGCTTGTTATCACACCAGTATAGGAATCATTGCAAGTACGATGAGTTCCCTGATTTAAAATAAC
>NC_140272.1:18986144-18989766 GCF_964030765.1 Micromesistius poutassou
TCTCTCTCTGACCAAGTGAAAAACCTTGGCTAATGACATTTTGAAAAACTGAATTTCGTGCACTAATCCTGCTTACATGCAGTCCGGTTGCAGGCGAGACGGTGCTACCTCGGCCCAATTACCTGCCCTGGTTTTAGGGAACAGGAGAAGCTAATCAGGGACGTGCGGCCGAGGGCCACTTTGCCTTAAGCGGCCAGACCTTGCCTTCAGGTGGTTCAGGAACGTTCATTTTTTTTTATTCAAATCAAACAATCAGTGTTTTGATTAACTGCTGAGAAGAGTGAGAAAAAACACAGGCATTCCACATCTCTCGGTAATAACGGTGATTAACTGTCGGTGCGGAAGCACACATATTTCTATATAAGTCTGCTGATATAAGAGTGCTGATATATAGAGTACAGCAGCACCGGAACTTATTACCACTCCGCTTCGCAGGTGTCGCTGATAACATTACATTCACGGCTGTTGAAGGCACATACTGTCTGATCAAGCAGAGATCAGAAGTAGATCCTCAGAATCACACATGGCCCCAAAGCGACTGTCACCCCGACTCTTGTTTGTTTCACTGTGTGCCGCACGAGCAACGGGAAATACAGATAAACGTACATGATGCAGAGTGGCTGGCCTGTGGCAACCTGCAGCCCTACGCAAAAAGGAGCACGGCTAGTGTGCAGCAAAATGTGAACGTGTTTCTTGGCAACAGTCCAGTTCCCCACCACACCAGTAGCGGAAGTATTTGTGTTGGCCAGATAAATGATTCAACAAACAAATGATAAATCATCCGTTGTTTGCTCGTGACTGTTAACCGATGAATGGCGCTGGTGGATCTGTGCTCGAGGCCGGGCTGTCGTACCGAGCAATCAGCCCAGCTGTTGTCCTCTTCTTACCTACCCGACGAGCGAATGGCAGCCATGGCGATATCCAGCGGCAACGGCACTCACTCGGTGATGCTGCTTTTACACGGAGTATGTGTTGCTTGTTAAATGTTATGAATAATTGATGATTGAATGACTGAATAATTGAATAATTGCGGGGTGTCTGCCACCCGAGCACTGCACACACACATCACGCTCACGTTACACAAAGACGACAGCTTAGGCTTTTGTGTGACCGCTTACTCAAACCGTTGTTTAAAGCATTACCGTCGCCGTTGTGCGCGTCCCTATGAAGTCACCGCCCCCCGTTTTCGGATGCCCTTTCATCCATTATATGACCTTACATCACTACAGCGCTACTAAACGTCCGTCCTTGATAATTAGGAAAATAACATCAACATTGAAAATGAAGTGAGAGACTAAACAGAAGGCCAGTTATCTACATAATGGCTCCCTTTGTGCGTTTACCGTCGGATGTTTCATGTCACTGCTGTGTCACTGTCCTGCTTCCAAACTCTCGTATGACATATCCTCCACGCGGCTTTACATGTGTCTCTCTGGTGCGTTGGTGCCCATGAGCTAGCTGGTCTCTCTCTCTCTCTCTCTCTCTCTCTCTCTCTCTCTCCCTCTCTCCCTCTCTCTCTCCCTCTCTCTCTCCCTCTCCCTCCCTCTCTCTCTCCCTCTCCCTCCCTCTCTCTCTGTCTCTCCCCCCCTCTCTCTCTCTCTCCCTCTCTCTCTCCCTCTCTCTCTCTCTCTCTCTCCTCTCTTCTCCCGCTCTCCCTCTCTCTCTCTCCTCCCTCTCCCTCTCTCTCTCTCCCTCTCTCTCCCTCTCTCTCTCCCTCCCTCTCTCTCTCCCTCTCCCTACCTCTCTCTCTCTCCCTCTTTCTCCATCTCTCTCTCTCTCTCTCCCTCCCTCTCTCTCTCTCTCTCTCCCTCTCTCTCCCTCCTCTCTATCTCTCTCTCCCTCCCTCTCCCTCTCTCTCCCTCTCTCTCCCTCCCTCTCTCTCCCTCTCTCTCTCTCTCTCTCCCTCTCTCTCTCTCTGCAGGCAGCGTCCCCCTCAGTGCCTGGTAGAGACGGTAAATTGCCGCTGATGGAAGGTGACATTTTGTCTAAGCCTGCGAGAGGGGGCGAGCTGATCTCTCTCTCTCTCTTCCAGCGCAGAGTGCTCCTAATTGCCCGGTCGCATTTGTGAGCCCAGCTGACAAGCTCGCTCAGATCAATAATTCCTCCTGGTAAGGACAGGCGTGGGAGCTGTCCGGGGGTGGGAGGAGGAGGGGTGGGGGGGGTTGCAGGTGCATTGGGGACGTACACACAAATACACTAAAACGCAGACATATGCACACACATGCGCGCACACAAATACAGACCTATGCGCCCCCCCACACACACACGCTAAAACACAGACATGTGCACACACACAGCAACACACACACACACACACACACACACACATAGAAACTGATTAGCTCACAGGCACACACACACACACACACACACACATATGCACACAAAAAAACACTCTGACACACACACACACACACACAACACACACACTCCCCCAGAAAACACACACACACAACCCCCAGCGAGAGGCCCTGTGCAAACCGGCGCCCGTGAGGCTTAAATGGCGGTGTTTATCCATGATTTCAAGACAAATAGGCGGGGAGCAAGGGAGCATTAAGGGCAGGCGCCGGGCGGCTGAAGGCTGAAATAATGATGACAGGGCCGGCTTGAAGCCCCGGTGCCGCTCATTACAGCCCGGGCCCACTGGCCGAGGTGAAACCCTCGGCCAGCTGCCCCACTATATCTGGGAGCAAGGAAAAATATAGCCGGCCTATTTAGAGAAGAGTTTGCTGTTTGTTGGCTTGTGCTGCCACTCTCCCCCCCCCCCTCTCTCCTCTCTCTCCTCTCTCTCTCCCCCCCCCCTGCCCCGCTCCTCTCCCCCCCGCCCCCCCCCCCGCAAAGTTTGTTGTTTTGGAAGCGGGGGCGGGGAGGAATGGCTCAATCAATGTTGGGCAGCCGCATGGAGAAATATTTTCCTGTGCCTTTTTTTTAATTGACTTGTTTTTTTTGGGTCCTCCTCAGTTGTAAAAGCAGCTTGGAAATTTCAGACGTTTTTTTTTTTTTAATGAATGCCAACCAACTTTCCCAGTGTTGCAGTGTTTTGCTTCAAACCACGAAGCTCATCCCATATTTCCGTACCCTTAATTATGTGTGTTTATTTCGGCTTGCTCCTCTCCGTCTTCTCATTAAAAGCTCAGAGCTGTGACAGTCTGTTCTGACGGGACGTTCTGACAGAATCTTGGACTGATTGTTTTTTTGAAGAATTGCAGACTGAATTTCTCACTGAATTCTTGACAGAATATCGAGTCTTCCGACTCCGAATTACGGACTGAATGCTCCACAGCATTTTGGACAGAATATCGAGTTTTGGACTGAATCCTCAGACTTATTTTCGGTTGTGCATCTTCACAGAATTCGGGACTGAATGTTCCCGACTGAATTATGGCCCCGAAACTTCTGACTGAATCGAATCCTACCTGAATGTCCTGAATGAAATGCTGTGACTGAATTTGGGACTACATCTTCTCTTCCACAGGCTCGTCAGTGATGCAGGTGACCGCCGGCGACGCCGACGACTACACCACCGCCAACGGCATGGTGCGCTACCGCATCCTGTCCCAGACGCCGCACAACCCCATCCCCACATGTTCACCATCAACAGCGAGACGGGCGACATCATCAC